>NC_056562.1:5565044-5574879 GCF_013358625.1 Macadamia integrifolia | reverse complement strand
GGTCAATTAAGTAGGCATTATGTTCAACAAATCAAGTTTTAAAAAATGTCAAAAAAAAAAAAAAAAAAAAAGGCTCGTGGGTATCAAAGCAGTTGAGTCCTACTCAGCCACAACCACATCTCTCCTAATATGTAGGAGTTCTATTGGACACAAAACTCTCTCTCACAAGGTCTCCTATCCAAGTCTATCACTAGGATATCAGAGTTAGAGTCCTAACTTCTCACATGTGTTGATAGAGTTCCACTCTGACACACTTTTGTAAACCCTATATAAACTCTCATTGTACTAGCAAGAGATGAAAAGATCAGCACCTTAACAGTGGGATCTTTGTTTCAGGGCTCGTGATACCATGTTAGAACTTGATGATTCTCCTTCAATTGATTGCATGGCTGAAGGAATTCTTCCTTCATGGGGGAAGATAAACTCAGTCCTATACAGTAAAACGTGTAGAACAGAAATATAAATGTACAATGCCTTTTTCTGTGTGGAAGAGCAATTATATCTTTCTAATATTACAATTCATTAAGATATAATTCAATCCAACGTAGAAAAAGTTCATACTTAGTGTAAACATGACCAGCTTCTAACCTTACTCATACTGGATACAAACCACAAAAAGGGAAGGATTGGATACAAACCACAAAAAGGGAAGGAAACGTAAATGCTTTGACATTCAGATAGAAGCACCAATCCCTATTGAGGACGCTTATAGAGAGAATAAAGCCAAGATGCCAACAACTGCACCAAAAATTTTGAAAAGAGACCAAGAATAATCAATGTTAGCAGAACATGGTATAGTTAGGAATTTAAAAATAGATATAAATTAAACAATTCAAAGATATTTTATTCAATTTGATTTCTTAAGAGCTACATTGGGTTTTTATTTTTTTTATTTTTTTATTTCCAACATTTGAGATGGTGGGTCCAAGTAAGTTAGAGGTTTTTATATAACAATTGTAATATATGTTCATACATGAGTGCAGGTGCAACTGGTGATCCAAATTAAAAATGAGGGTGGAAGTTACTTTGAAAGATGTGTCCTGTCGTGCAATGAGTTGTATATGCTCATATGCAAGTATTTGCACTGCATCTTAGAACAGATAGATTTGCCTTAACCAACCTGCATTTCTTTTGATATCATTCTCATTTAGCAATCTATTTTCTGAAGAAGGTATTCTTTTCAAATGCTACATATGTTGAGTGGCAATTATTTCTTCTTTACCAACACCATGGGATTTGCAGTTGCATCTTGTAGCTCTCCCGTCTGATAACTCCATTACATTCCATTAATCATGAAATGATAAGATATGAGGAGACAAATGAAATCATAGCATTCCTAAGGTGTTGCTCGTCTCCTTTGGGTCTAGTTTTCGTTGGGTAGGGTCATTACCCTCCTTTGGCCGGATAGGCTTTGTCTGTTGTATCTATTTTTATTTGAATGTTTTAATATCTATCTATATATATAGAAAAAGAAGGAAATAAAGAAATCTTTCCAACTTACATGGCTGCAGGCCCATTTCCTCCTGTTTAGTACAATTCATTCTGCCTGTGTCAACCAAAAGTGATGATGTCCGGAAAGTGCTCCTGATCTCTATTCTTTATCTGATCACAGAAATTATCTGGCATTCGGATGCATCTAATCTCTTTGAGGGTAGTGAGGTGGTGGATGCCTGATGGGACAGTTAATTTGTTGCATCCCTCAAATTTTATCTTTTCAATGGAAGACATTGTTCCTTCCTCAATAGTCACAGTACGCATCTCAAGCAATTCAAGAAGGTCTAGTTTCTTGAGATTTTTAAACCCACCAAACGGAAAATGCAAGTCTTCTCCATCATATGCCTGCTGGAAAAGAACGAGCTCAACCAATTGCTCTAGCCCTTTGAGGCCTTCCAAAGGATCTATCCTTAACCTAGAACATCCCAATTTCAACTTGGTTAAGCTCACAAGTGATGAAATCCAATTTGGAAGCTCCTTCAGAACACCTTGCATGTGCAGACGCCTAAGATGTCGTAGAGGTTGAGGTGATGGTGGCATCTTCGTACTAGTTGATGGTATATGGATGATCTGTATATGAATTTCCTCTTGGGAATGTGACGAGGTTACATGAAGGGCCTGCAGGTATTGCATCTTGGCAATGGCGGCACAGAGTAAACTCCCATCTTCAGGTTTTAGGTTGGTAATGCCAAGCCGCCTCAATTGGGTCAGAGTATCTAACTGCTTTATGATACCACCAACCCCTTCCCCAGCATCAACACATGAAAGGTCTTGAAGGTTGTTTAATGTCATTGATCCTTCTAGCATTACAACTCCTTGTTTGCCACCAAAGAAAGTTTTGCTACGGCGGTATACAAGCAGATGCCGCAGGTGAGGGAGTTTAAGCATGCTATTTGGTAATCTGGATATGGAGGTGCCCTTGAAATTCACAGAGACTAGGTTTCGAAGCTTCTTACCAAATTTCTCAGGAAGTGACGTAATCTTGGTGTTCTTCATACCTAGAAACCTCAGGTGGAAGAGATCTAAGATTTCTTTTGGAAACAACCCCTCAATTGGGGCATCTTCTAAGTCCAAGATTTTTAGAAGCCTAAACCGAGAACAAAGATCAGAAACCGAATCCTTCGGGAATACTTGCAGCCCGAACAAGAAACAAGACCTTACATGAGTGAGCCTACAGTTCTTGGGAATGTTGTCTTCGCTGTCCATGACTAATAGGCGTCGAATCCTCTTAGACGAGGTATCGACTGATTCACCAGCTGCCTCATTGAAAACCCTACTGAAATTCTGATCTTTGGCCTTGGCGATGATGATCTCGTGCATTAGGTTATGGAGTCGACATGTCCTAGGTCTCCCATTCAAGTGTCTGTCACAGACCACTACTATGTTTCTTTGGATGAGCTCTTTCAGGTAGAATTCTGCAGCTTCTTCAAGTGTGTATCTCCCAGCTCTTTCTACAATTCCATCAGCTATCCATATCCGAAGCAGTTTTGTGCATTTAACCACCGAATCTATGGGGAAAAGACTGAAATACAACAAACAGGCTTCGTGCTCAGGGTCCAGATCATGGTAACTCAGAAGTAGAACTTCGCGTGCATTTCTCAAATAGATCTCGTTCATATTGTGCAAGTGGAAGCTAAAGCTTGTGTCCACTTTTAGCCACTCTGCATATGATCTTGGCTTAGTTGAAAGAGAACCAGCGACTGCCACAATTGAGAGGGGAACTCCACTGCATCGTCTCACAAAACTTTCTGCTATACCCTTCAACTCACTGGGACAACTATCCCTGCTTCTGGACTTGAATGCCTTTCTACAGAAAAGAGTCCATGCATGCTCGTGGGACAAAGGCTGATGAGAATAAGGTCTATCATTTGCTTCACATGCTTGAATTGCAATGTGTTCCAAACGTGTTGTTAAAATTATCCTACTTCCTTTCCTGTTATTGGGTATGGCGTATCTTATGGATTTCCACTGATCTATGTGCCATATATTGTCAAAGACAATTAAATACCTTTTCTCTTGCAGGCACCCTAGAAGGTGATCCTTCAAGTCCTCGGTCTGGTGTACTCCTCTTTTAGCAAGTTCAGACACAATTTCTTGTCCATCCTTGCAAAATTTATAGATGAGCCTTCTGATGAGATCGTCTGTTTCTTGTGATTTTGACACATCGACCCAGACACTGGAGGTGAAACTGTCATCCTTGAGTCGTTCGAAGACTTTTCTGACCAGAGTTGTCTTACCCAAACCGGCTCCGCCATGCACCGCGAGGATGGAGAGGCTTTGTTCTGCTCGGTATAACCATGTGCACAGATCGTCGATGCGGTCTTCGATGCCCACAATTTCATCATATCCGATCCTCAGTGCATCATCTTGAGCAACATGATACCATCTCTGAGAAGGAGTTGAGGAAAGTGAAGGCGATGAGTTCGACCCCAAATTGAATGTCTCCCTTCTACTTCTTATATCAGCTAACTTGCTCTTAAGATTTTTAATCTCGGTCGCGAAGTTGTGCCGTTTCAACAGGTGCCTGCCATCTTGAGTGAGCTTTAGTAACCAAGCGACGGATGCATTCCGGTGATGACGGAGACACCCAAGTTCAGGAAGGAAGTCATCTAGGAGGTCTTCTATCTGGCAGGCTAAATCTCTCACTTGGTTCAACCAAATATTAAATGTTGGTTCCGACTCTTTCAATCCTCGTGCAACCTTCACGAAGCCTATAATGAATTCCAAATCATCTCTGATGCTTTCTACATCCTTGCGGAGTCCAATCTGCAGTTTAGCTTCACTAACAAGCAGATCGATCAAGGTCTGGAGTACAGGCTTCAGAACAATATTTGTCATTGATTTATCTCTCGGACATCCATGGTCATCGTCATAACTTTCCCTTGTTTATGGTCAAGACACCACCATCTTTGCAGTTCCATAACTCAGACTAAACTTCTCTCACTCTGTGCTAAGTAATCGGTCCACGACCTTGGTGAAAGGCCATACTCATGTGTCGAACCCAGCACATCTATCCACAGCTCCACACCCAAAACGTCAACATAACTGGGGCTAGCGGCCCTGCACCCGGAGGATGAGCTCAATAGAATTGAATCTGAAACTCTTCTCTATCACCACCCGGTTGCCTGCTTGGGCCTAACCCCCACTTCCTCCCAATTTCGAACTTGCTTCTTCTTTCTTTCTTTCTTTTTATCTTCTTTTTTTTTTTTTTTTTTTTTTTTTTTTTGAATGAATTGAATTGAATCATTCCCATTGAAGATAGCTGGATAGAATGCCAACCTCTCAGCCTGTCACAAGTTCAACTCTCCTGTCTTCATCTCTAGTAGCTCAAAGTCGCAGGTGGCAACTTAAGGTAGGTTAATAAAATTAAAAATATTATCATCCCCATGAATTGTTTATTGCAGAGAGGACATATGCAATTCCTAACGGAGAGAGTATAATTCTCTTGCTTTTTTTTTCCCCCTTGATAACATCTTGCTTTATGACTTGCTCTTTAAGTTTGTTTACTCATACTTGGGGAAATGTTTTCTGTCCAATTTGGTTCCTTTTCAACTCTTAATCACTAAATTCTTATCCAATTCTCTCTGTGTGTGTATTATACCTGTACATTTCAATAATTTGACGGTTGTTGGGTTTTTTTTTTTAAATTCAAACCCATTTTAACCCCTCAAATGCCTGCTTACCCGACTACAATTTATGCACACACAGAGAATTTGGATTAAGAATTGAAGAGGAGCCGAATCCCCTATGCCAGCACTTACATGTGTCTATCTCTCCCCTCTATCCTTATGAGATGACATCTCTATCCCTTATTCGGGGAGGAGGGAGATAGACATAGCTAGCACTGGCATAAACCAAGTTCCCGAACAGAGAACACTTTCCTTACAAAGTTTTACATCATTCCAAGCATGGCTCCACTGCATATGGGCAGAGTTGTAGACAAATGTCCTTTTTGTTTCCAAATTACACCTTTTGTACCCTAAAATGTAGTGGCTCGGACATGTGACCATTGCACATGTAGCGTGCACGTACATGCATTGTCGGAAGGAGGCTTGGGGAGGCTTGGGGATTCACAGGCTAAAGGATATTAATTTGGCAATGCTTTCTAAAATTTTTATTAGGGAAAGGATGTTTTACGGGTTTATAAAGGACCCTTTTCCATTTTTTAAATGAATGGAAAATATATAAAGAAAAAAAAATAAAAAATAAATTAAAATAAAATCCATAAGGCATATCCAAGGAAGGTGACCCTAACAAAAGAAAACCAAATAATCATCAAAAGGAATACAACCAAACCTAGGGGGATGGATAAAAAAAAAAACCAACAAAATGGGGGATACAACCAAAAATGGGAAAGGGAAGGAACAAAGAGAAATGATGATACAGAAAATTAGGGGGACGAGAGCAACAAGAGGTAGATCCTAAGCAATAAATATTGTCCCAAACTAGAACACTTGTAAGTCATAATCCCAATGTTTAGGGGCTTGAGGCAGCAAACCATGGCACATTTCTAATACATTTTATCTGGCTAAGAACCTAAAGGTGTGTATCCTCAAGCAGTTTAGGGTCATCTCTGTCTATTCTTATGGTCTAGTTGCATAGAATGTCATATAGAATATCTGCTTGCGGGTAGTCCATGATTAGTTCCTGAATATCAGCACAACTAGAGTTCTACTCTAACTCAACCTTATTTTCTCCAATCTTATAGGAGTTCCAATGGTCACTGAACTCTTGATCTCATAAAGAATCCTACTTGAATAGAGTTCTATATTTAAACAAAGCCTATCCTCTCATACAGTTTGTACTATAGTCCACATCTATTACATGTGATACTAACTTGAGTCCTATTATAACTCCCACATGTGATATTAGAATCCTAAGTGTAAAATCTCTTCTTATCAGATAAAGTTTCCATCTAACTATGGATTCCTATTTGTATATAGGTCCCTTGTAGATCAGTTACTAGCTAATGAAAGATAATTAGACTAGGCTGAGATAATTGGAGGGACAATGAGAGGAGAGAGAATCTCTGGGGAGGCGGTTGGAGTTCTAGGAGGTAGGCAAGATCCGAATGAAGATCCTCCTCTGATCCGGGGGAGACAGCCGCTCATCACTGAGTTTCTGCAACCTGTAACAGTAGAAGAGAAGCTCAGAGTTGGCTCTAGGGAGAAGGCTGCAAGTGAAGGTGGTGGTGAGGGACTTCAGAAACAAAAACATACTTTTTCCTGATGTAAATGACTTACCGGATCCAATTCATGCAGGATCTCTGACCAAAATCATCATCCCGCAAAAGGCTTATAAGGAACGATTAAAGGGTTTTGTTTTGCTCTAATTGGACGAACAAACTTTAGATTCGTTTCTTTGGATTCTATTCGCAAGGAGGCGAGAGAGGGGTAGAGTTTCTCTATCACCAATAGGGAAGGGATTTATCCTCTTCCAATTTGAATTAGAGGCAGACATGGCCTTGATTTGGAAAAGGAGTTTCCATGAGGGTCGAAGGTCAGATCATTCTCTTTCAGCGCTGGCATCAGGATTTCAATATACATGCTAAACATGTTAATACTAAGATGGTCTAGATGTTGGGGATCCTTTACCATATTAAACATATAAATAACCCTATAGTGTTTAGAATACAAGAATCATCAACCAATCATAAAAGATTAATCATGGGTGTAGTCCCTAAACCAAGAACAATAAAGTACTCTCATCTTAAAATACATAACAATATAGATTTACCATATCTATAATAATCAATGGGAGATCCATGACATGAATCATAAATGGGAATAAAGAAGTACCTGTGTCCCATGAACATAGATCATGAACCTCTATCCCATGTGGTTAATCATTACTCCCATAAAAAAAACAATGACGAACTACGCAAGTGGAGTCCTTCTACTGAGATTTTCTGCAGCCTCTTACTCTAGGGTTTCCTCTCTTTCTGTGCACTTGCTCTTGTGAGAAAGCCGTGCTCCAAAAACCAATAAGACATTAACCAATAGCTGCAGGGATCGTCAGTATTCTATTTATAATAGAATCCCTAAAACCCTATTCCACTCTCACAATGGAAAGAGCTAGGAGTTTCCTAATCAGAGTGGGTCTATAATTGCTTGGGCCCAATGGATCAATCGGTATAAGTTAAGCCCACATAAAAATCCTAACAATCTCCCACTTGGGCTACACTAATACTGATGTCTTTCCATTGACATCTGGTAAAATAATCCCAAAACTGAACACCACTCAAAAAAACTTTGATCCAATCAATAATCTCTATTGTTGAACAATAGTAGAAAATACACCTCAATATATGGCATATAACTATCTACTGTTACAAACAATAGAAAACTCTCAATCTAAATCGCCTGGAAACATATATATAAAGAATTGATATCATACTTGTGATTACATAGAATATACATTTCCTTATAGGTCCTTTCCTGATCTAAAGATCAGCCTACCTTGAAAACCTTACAGGTAGAAAATTTTGATATTAATCAACACTTGGCAAACCGCCCTTTTCTTGAATTAATATCTTACTTTGGCATATCGCCTATGGCTAACTGCCACTTCTATGGATTTAAGTTAAATACCACCACAAATCACAAATTTTGGCAAACCGCCTGTGGTAAACCACCATTTCTTTGAACTTAGGTTAAATCCCGCCATACATCACAAATTATGACAAAATATCATCAATTACCTTGACTATCGTCAATTATTTTGGCTAAGCACTGCCAATAAACCTTAGTAGACACCACCTTTAAACTTTGACTTTTACCGTCTTTAAACTTTGGTTGTCGCCACCATGATATATTTGGTTAAATGAGATCATAAAACTCCCACTAACCTTTTTTTGCTAGAAGATCATATGTATTAAAAAAGAGAAAAGAAGAAAAAGAATGTACATGGAAAAAAGAACAAGCTGTATGGAATTAGTTGAAAACTAATCCACCTTCGGCATTGCCATCAGCGGAGAAGAATCAAAGCTAAAACCTAGCCAAACCAAAAAATAGACAAAGCAACAAAAACACCATTATTTAAAACGGTATCTAGGCCGATTGTGCCTATCAACATCTAACTCCATGGCAACTAGCACAGGCCAAAAAGCTACTGGAGAGGACTCTTCCAATTTTGCAGCAAACTTTGCAAGGAAACTAGCCACTGGGTTAGCTTCACGTAGGCAATGAGTAATCTTCCAGGTTATGGACTGTAGGGACGGGCCTAAGCTCATCCACCTCTGAAGCACATACCACAAGACTTTCCATTGGGAAATAAGAAGAACCACGGCCACCGAGTCACACTCAACCCATAATTGGGTAATATCCAACGCTCTAGCCATTTCCAGACCATAAATCATGGCTAGCACTTCAGCTTAAAAGTTTGTGTACACTCCCAAAAATTGTCTGAAGGATTGAATCACCTCAGCTTTATCATTCCGTAAGACTCCACCAGCCCCTGCCTTTCCTGGGTTCCCTAGGGAGCACCCATCAGAGTTAAGCTTTATCCATCCTGGAGGGGGAGGACACTAGAAAACTTCTAAGATCTCCCTGGGTTTATAGGGAATTCTAGAAATACCCAGTCGTCTAGCACAAAGAAGTGCCTCGAAAGGGAGGGGAGATCCAGAAACCGCTATCTCTTGGAGGCTGACCTCACTCTTAACCATTGCAAAACAGTGATTGGCTGTTATCGATTTTTCCTCAAATCGTCTTGCATTCCTTACCTGCCATATGAAATATGGAAGAAGGGAGAAGCCACTTAGCCACACTCTTTTAAAATAACACTTTCTAGCAGTTTGTTTCCACCACGCGCAGAGATTTTCCACGTCCACAAAAGGAGGCCATTGCACATCAAAACCAATCACCTAGCCCGACAGGTGCCCGATCGGCCTGACACATTTACAAGCCCGATTTGAACTGACTCCTTTAAGCCGGACCTAGCCCGACCCCTTTAATACTAATATTTTTTTTAATTTTTTTAATACTATTTGTATTTAGTCCTAAGGTATGTGATATGTACAATTGAGATGGGAGTAAGTTTTATATGAACATTCAACTTTTTTATGCATAGTTTAATTGATTTGAACTTACTAAAATTGGGTTATATAGGGATAATTTAATTGATTTGAGTTTCGTGGGTTAAACATCGAGTACTTTAGTAATTAATTTAGTTACTTTGTGCATCTTTGGCTTAATTCATTTTTACTATTGGTTCATTTTCTTTGCTATGCCCATCTTTGCCTCTTTTTCTTCTTCTTCTTTTCGCTCTTTCTTTTTAAAATACGTAGATGGGTGTCCTGAAGGTATCGAACTCACTCTTTCTCCTGAATTCTCACTTAATCACA
>NC_056562.1:5553296-5565024 GCF_013358625.1 Macadamia integrifolia | reverse complement strand
ATTAAAGCCCGAGACCGACTGGCCCGATTATTAACCATACCATGTCCCCCAAAGCTAGGCTTGTTTACTTAAATGGGCATTCACTGTGCAAGGCTTCCAAATGGTCAAGCCCGATTAGGCCCAACCGGTTGACACCCCTAGGCCACTTAAATATGCTAATGATTTTTCTCCCAGCCAGATGTCATTCCAAAGGCTGATGTTCCTACCATTTCCTAGACCACACTTTGCGAGTACCTGGCCATATTGAAGATGACTTGTAAGATTTTTTTGGATGCCCATTACTCAGAAATCTTGCCTTGAAGAATCTACTCATGGTCGAGTTCCCATGCTTTATGTTCCAAGCCTGCTTACATAGCAATGACTTATTTACATCTTTGAGTCTACGAATACCCAAACCACCTTCCTTCTTAGGCTTACACAGATGGTCCCATTTGACAGTCACTGCTTTAATAGAATAAACGTCACCTGACCAGATGAAATTTCTAATCCATTTTTCCATCAGATTAATTAAAGAAGAGGGCCATAGGTACATAGAGAAGCTATGCACATGCATTCCCTAAACAATAGATCGAACTAGTTTCACTTATCATAGAGAGAAGCTAACCCTTCCAACCCGACAAGCACTCTCTAACTTTGTCAACAACAAGAATCAAATACTGATTTTTAACTCTACCTTTAATGATTTGAACACCAAGGTATTTTGTAGGAAAATTGCAGGAACTGATGCCCAAAGTCTCTACAATGCAACGCTTCCTAGAAGGAGGAATTTTGCCCAAAAAAAATTCTTTCTCTTCAAGAAATCATTTAGATTTCTAAGATAAAAATGAAAATATCATCTGCAAAAAATAAATGAGTAGGAACCAACTCACCTCTTGGCCCTTGCAGAGCTTTGATTTTTTTCTCATGTAATAGTTTCTTCAGGCCTCGTCGACAAAGAACCTCCTTTGTCAAAATGAAAAGAATAGGAGAAATTGGGTCACCTTGGCGCAGACTATTCTCCAATCCAAAATATCCCACCGGCCCTCCATTAAGTAAAATAGAAATCTTAGAAGAAGCAAGGATTTGATAAATCCAGTTTATCCACCTATCAGTAAATCCGAATCTTCTCAAAACTTGAATAATGAACCTCCAAGAGATAGTATCAAAAGCCTTCTGAATATCAATTTTTGCACCCATTCCACCACCTCTAGTAGAAGAGAACATAAGATTTGCTAACTCAAGAGGTTAAAGCAATATTTTCATAAATTATCTGTACTCTTTGAAAAGCCCCCTGTTCTTCTGAAATAAGCCTAGAGAGAATGAAAGATAATCTAGTGGTCAAAATTTTTTATATGACCTTGCAGAAAAAATTGCCCATACACAGAGGCCTAAATTTATGCAACTTTCCACCTTTGGCATAAGAGCCAGAAAATTGTTGTTTATCCCTGTTGGCATGTAATCATATATATATATATATATATATCTGGTAGCCTTGACCAAATATACAGAAATCACTTCCCAGCACTAACGAAAGTAGGATCCTGGAAAACCATTAGGACAAGAAGAGCTATTAAGATCAAGATCCCAAACTGCTATTTTAATTTCCACCACTCAAGGGATAGAGTCTAGAGTTAGCAGGTCTACCTGATCAGTCAAGCATGGAATTGACTCCAATAGATCCATATGGTAAACCATTAGAGCATTTTTATGAAACTCTTCATAATAATCCACCATAAAATTGGCAATACTATCTATATCAGAAACAAAGGAGCCACCCATCTTTTTCACCCTTCGAATAGTGTTTTTTTCTCTCATAATTTTAGTGTATAGGTGGAAAAATTTTGAGTTCTTGTCACCTTCCTTCAGCCACGTGATCTTGACTTCTCAGCCCATAGTTTCTCATGTTTTTTCAAGGCAATTAGATAAGCTGTCTTTGCATCACCCTCCTTCCCGAACAGAGAATCATCAATATGCTGCAAATCAATTTGATCCTGAATCACTGAGAGCACCTCCTTTGTTTTAACAAGTTCAGCCTCAAAATTAGGAAATGTGGCTCTAGCCCATGATCGGATGATAGACTTTAGCCTTTTCAGCTTTAGAGAAAACATATAAATTGGAGATCCATAGATTCCTTACTCCCAATAATCTTGAATAATCTAAAGGAAGAAGAATCATCCATCCAAAATTTGTGTATCTGATTGGGCAATTTTGAGGCTTTGGATAAGCTTCATAGATGACTAAAATTGGGCAGTGATCTGAAAACTTTCTTTGAAGGACAAATTGAGCACAATCTTGGAAAAAATTTAGCCATGTTTCATTGCAAAAACCACTATCAAGAACAACTGCGGCATTCCCTCTTCTTCTGTTATTGGACCAGGTATACTTAACACCATGAGAAGGAAGTTGAATCAGTCTACAAGTCTCTATCATCACTTCAAACTCGGCCGCAAACCCTAGGCTAAATTGTCCCTAGGCCTCTCTTCTCATGCGAGACCAAAGTGGCATTGAAATCACCAACTAACAGCCAAGGATCAGCCATGCTAGCAACCATCACTAATTCAACCCACAAATCCTTTCTGATGCCCTGAAACTGCTAGCATGGACAACATATACCAAAACATGTTTATTTTTCCAAACCACTTTCACAGTGATTTGTTGTTCCGAAACCAAATTCACTATCGGTTTAAGCACCCCTCTTCTCCATAGGAACCAAAGATTAGGGACTTTCCCCACTCTATTATTACAATGAAAATCTACCTCAAATCCCAATTTACTAAAGAATTTGGCAGGAAAAGTTGATGAGCCTAGCATAGGCTCAGCTAGGCACAATATGTTTGGATCTCCCTTACATTCTTGCGTAAGGCCATACGGGCAGAGGAGTTCTTAAACCCTCTCACATTCCAAAAAAGAACCTTCATAATCTACTTCTTGGCTGTTGCTAAACGGTCAGACCTTCTAGTCTGCTCCACAGCAACTAAATTCTTCTTTCTTCTTCGCCTAGCCCCTTCCATAGGCTTAAACGCATAGATTAATTCATCAACCTTTGCAATTTCTTCATGATGGATAACACCAGTTCCTCCTTGCAGCGAACTAGGCGACATTGATGAAATAACATGTTCATCATCCCCTGTCCATTCCTCAAAGTCATTACCCACAGAAGAAGAGTTTGTTTCATAAGGCATACCTACAAAAAGTGAGCTGCTAGAGCGTTGGATATGTTTCTGGGTCAAGCCAAGCCCAGCTGCTCCACTATCCACATGGATATGGGTATGAGGGCCACTAATGTCCAAGATCCCAGCTGATGAGGAGGTATTTCCTTGAATTAAGGGAAGAACAATTTGAATAGAGCCCAACGGTTCCATATTTAGAGAGTATGCTTTATTTTGTTGGTGATCTCCAATCAAAGGACTCTCCCTGATTGGAGAATGAGATCTTTCCAAATAGGTTTCTAAAATTGGCGATGGGCTACCAATTGTGGTCACCGCCCCTCCTTCTCCACTGCCATCAGCTCCACTGATCCCAGCGCCACCATCAACCTTGGTAACACCCACATTGCCCCCACAGATTGCAACGCCTCAAGAAGCTCTAGCGACTTTCTTATTCCCTTCTACACAAACCGCATCAGGAACACCTCCTTCAGCACCATATTGAGATCGTGCTTCAGCAAGCTTTCTTTCTTTGCAAATAGCAATTAAATGGCCTAATATTTCTTACAATAGTCGAATACTCCCAAGCTGTCCTCATAAACTATAGCTTGTTTATACCAAAACAAGGCTTCGGATCCTAGTTGCCTCTGCTCAACCTGAATTTCATCAATACGCTTCCCTTCTATTTCCATCTTGACCTAGGCACGAGCAAAGCTTCCCATAGAAGCATTACGGGTACGACGATTAATAACCATTGGTCGACCAACCGCTTTGCTATTGTAAAAAGGATTTTTTTATGTGCCAATACTCAAGCGGCAGATCTGGAAAATGAATCTTGTGTTAGGATTTTTATGTGGGTTTAACTGATACCGATTGATCCATTGGGCCCAAGCAATTATAGACCCACTCTGATTAGGAAACTCATAGCGCTTTCCATTGTGAGAGTGGAATAGGGTTTTAGGGATTCTATTATAAATAGAATACTGACGGTCCCTGCAGCCATTACTTAATATCTTATTGGTTTTGGGAGCATGGCTTTCTCACAAGAGCAAGTGCACAGAAAGAGAGGAAAACCTAGAGTAAGAGGCTGTAGAAAATCTCAGTAAAATGACTCCACTTGCGTAGTTCGTCATTGTCATCTTCATGGGAGTAATGTTTAACCACATGGGATAGAGGTTCATGATCTATGTTCATGGGACACAGGTACTTCTTTATTCCCATTTATGATTTATGTCATTGATCTCCCATTGATTATTATAGATATGGTAAATATATATGGTTGTGTATTTTAAAATGAGAGTACTTTATTGTTCTTGGTTCAGGAACTACACCCATGATTAATCTTTTATGATTAGTTGATGATTCTTGTATTCTGAACACTATAGGGTTATTTATATGTTTAATATGGTAAAGGATCCCTAACAATTGGTATCAGAGCCAAGCCTTATAGTGTTAGAATCACGAAAAATCAAAGGAAAATTGATTTTTGTATAGGGTTTGGGTCCCAAATCATGAAAATCATAATTTTACCATCACTTAAAGATCCCGTATGGGAAAAATTTTCTTCACGATAGTTGTAGAGCACGAGAAGACAATCACGACGGTATGTCGCAAGTTACCGAAAACCTCTGGATGCGCTAGTACGTGCCACCAAAAACCGATAGCCGAAGGAGAGAGAATTTTTTTTTTTTTTTAAATGGCGGCGAGTCATCGTCGAGTCAACTCGAAAACCCTACTGAGTTGACCTGGGGTGTAGTGGGTCAACTCATGACCAACTCTGTTTGACTCAATCAAAGGTTGACTGGGTCGTTGACCAATTGACCCAGATTTTGACCTAGAACTAATATGTCCGAACCTGATTAGACCACTTGGCCGAACCAGTTGGTTTGGGAAACTAGATTGATTTTGATCAATTTTTTTTTGTAACTTCAAATGGCTCGTACGGGCAAACGGTGAAGAATTTTTCACCCTGTTTTTTACATAGAGTCCATTTTTTTATGTTCTTCGTTTTGATATATTATGAGCCTAATTTTGATCAACTTTTATGTTTGTTTTGTATAAGTTACAAATATGGGTGGTTAATGATTCTTTATAATTTTTCTATTAATTGGAAGAAATAAAAGAAAATCAACTTATACATTACTTGCATATCAGAATATGAACTTGTTTATTCTTGGTAATGTAGCTCATGCTTTTGTTTATGAATATTTTTATTCATGCTTAAACAATCTCACTTTTAGCTGCCGGAATGAACTTGTAGACTATTGCAGTAAGATTTGATGGAATCCACTAAAGTGGTAAAGTTTAACTTTATTGTTTTATAATACAAATCAAAGGTCTTCTTTGTTTGAAAAGACAGAGAATAATGGTTGGTAGCAAGGTTGCTAATGTTCACCCAAAGGTGACATTATCATAGAAAAGTTAAAGTTAAAGCAAATGAAAAACAGAATAGGAATTTCTCAACCTAGAAGATGTTATCCATCCAAAGATGGTGGTACTTTTCAAAAATTAGAAAAAGTCTCGCAATAATAGCAGAAACTTGAGTGGACCAATATGTTTCAGACCCAAAGGTCAGGAATATAGCTCCAGTTGACACTCTTGAAGTAATTGATAATTGAGCATTGTAATGTTTATTTTGTTAATAGTTATATGATTGTTTTGTTACATTTAAATAATATTTAGTTCATGTTTAAATAATTCACAAATTTAAGTTGTCGGGTGTAGTTGTAAGCTATTGCAGTAGAATGGATGGAACCCACCAAAGTGGTAAAATCTAAGATTACTGCAATAGGTTTACAACTCAAAGGTTTTGTCTTATTTTCAAAGACATAGAAAATTATTGGTAGGAATTAGATAATGCTTGCCCAAAGACGACATTATCAAAGATAAGCATAAATGCAAGTGTACTCTATGCAGACCTTAACCTAGAAGTTGCTATTCATCCAAAAGTGATAGTAATTTTTGAAGTTGAAGAGCTCCCATGGACATTGTATGTTTTTTGAGTGGACCAGTGCATTCCAGACCCAAAGGTTGAGAATGTAGTTCGGTTGACACTCTGGTTATGTTTAATGGTTAGTGATGTAATATTGGTTTTAATTTTATTGATGTTACATACATTAATTAAATATTGAATGGATTATTCTTCCTTGTGTTGAACCATTAAACTGAATGTATTTAAAAGTGGCTTGAGAATATGGAGGTCTACATTTGCCTCAAAGACCTAGTTTTCTATACTAGGAAAACCAAATCAATAGTTTGGTATTATGCTTTTAAAGCCAAGATTTTTTCCCTAAAAGGTATTGGACAGTTGATCAATGGCAATAAGGTGGATGAGTGTTTCATGACTATGACCAGAGGTTATAGGTTTATTTATTGTGTTATTTTTGTATTCCGATTAGATAAATTCGGATTGGTTGGGTTGGATTAGTATCGGTTTCGATCAATCCAATACCAAGTTCTTAAACACTGTCATTGTTCTTTGAAAACCTATTTATGAACATTAATTGATAAATGTTTGGTTTTCTTTTGTTTTTGGGGTTATGTGAACAAGTTTATATATATGTCACATTTAACGAATTGTGTTCTCCAATAAATAGATTAATTTATGACTGGTCAAACCAAGTGGGAGGATAAAAGTATGGATCTTAAGCTGTTTTATGTGGCTCGACCAGTGGGAGAATAAATTTGATATATTAGGTTGCTAGTGGGAGGATATTACTAGTAGAATGTCAGTATACTAGGTTGCTAGTGGGAGAATAAATTCAGTGTACTATATTTTTTTTATGCAAAAGAATTATTTTGAGTTTTACATTAATTTATTATTATCATGATATTGAATAATTATTTATGGCTAAAATATACAGTAAATTCATATTCATGTCATTCTGCACTTGATTGTTTTGTTTGAAACACCCTATAATGGATAAATATACTAGAATTAAACTGGGTGTGAGCTTCAGTACATTTTATGCTGTATAATATATTTCTAGGAAGACTGCACAGTATATTTCTAGGAAGCTATGAAAGGATTGGATGGAATCCACCAAAGTGACACATCCTATTCTTTCATAGTTTTTCCAAGCGCACAAAGTTGGTGACATTTGCCCAAAGGTGATGTCACCCAAGTTAAAGAAACTACATGTATGGAAATGACTATAACTTAGAGGTTTCTAAGCCTATATGTGATAAAAGTAATTGTATTTTCACAGTAAATTTGGATTTACGAGAAGACCAGTGCATTCTTAGCCCAAAGGATAAGAATGTAGTTACAGTTATGACTCTTATGTGTTTTATCTACTAGATGTACATTTATTGTGTAGCTTATCTGCTAGATGTACATATTAAATTTTCTAGTCCGGTTATTTGGTGTGTATGATTCATACCTGAGATTTTTAGGGTTACTTGATCTGGTTTTAGCTCTCAAGGAACCCAAATAGGTGTTGTTGCTGATCAAAGCACAACTGAAGGGATATAAGAACAATTTTGTTACCCTATTAAGTTTATAATGATTTTGGAGCAATTTTGAAATGATTTTATCTTAAATCTTGTTCTCTAAATTATTTATGTATATTTATGCTTCATTTGTTTGTGTTGTCCCTAGTTGATTAAGAAACACATTAAAGCATACACTTCTGTACATATATTCATCTCAAATGTGGAAGATATGATAGGAATGAGTGAAACCCACCAAAGTGGTACATTCAGTTCAATTGTGTGTTTCTCAAGGTAAAGGTGACATTTACCCAAAGGTAGTGTCACCCAAGTTTATTGACAAAGTACTCAAGAGCCATGTTTTATGACATTGGTATTATTGAGGTTTTTTGACATGCTTGGTTAGTGGGAGTTTTGAGATTTTCTAGCTAAAAAGGCCTCTAAAACTGAACTGTCTGAGATTTCGGTTGTATTTCCTAATCGCATTGTAGCAGAGCTCAATAAAATTTTGATTAAAAATACAACTGGTTTTGAGAACTGGAGAGAGAGCGTCTGGCGATTCAGGAGAGAATGGAGCTATGGTTGTGGAGGATGATGATGGAGGTGCTCGGGAATCTCTGGATCGTGGTCCAGTAGGTCCTTCGCAGGTTGAAAGACAAGAGGGTACAAGCCATCGAACTTCATATGCAAAAGCTTTGGGTGTTTCGTCATGGCCTGCCATTGGCACCCTTCCAGAGCCAATTCATGTAGGGGGTAAATGGCGAGTAGTGATCCCTCAGAGAGACTATGAATCGAAGAGACAAAACTTCCGTTTTGCCTCAATCGGAAGGGTTAACTTCCGTTTGACCTCCTGGGATGCCTTGAGAAGGGAGGCTCGGGAAAAATGGAACCTAAGTCAAGGGGTGCTAATGCATCCGTTGGGAAAAGGATATGTTATTTTTCAATTTCAATGCGAGGGCGACAAGGCAGCAGTGTGGCGACAATCACCCCTTAGGGTTGGTGATCAGGTTATTCGATTTCAACATTGGAAGCCTGATTTCAATATTCATGAGAAGCAATTCTTTACAAAACTTGTATGGATATGTTCTCCAGCTCTTCCGCTAGAATATTGGCACTAAAACGTCCTATTATCTATTGCAAAGGCGGTAGGGCATTCTGTTGCCTTAGACAGATGAACAAGACAAGGCCTTCTCGGTTATTTTGCGAGGGTGCTGGTGGAGATTGACATTTCTGACTTGGCAGTGAGGGTGGAGGAAGTCCAGCTCGAGAGATTTGAACCAGGCACCTCTCAGGTGTATGGTTTTTTCAAAAGGTTGTATATGAGGATAATGTGGAGCACTGTGCACATTGTAAGCGAGTAGACCATTTGATTTCCAACTGTAGGTTGAAGAAAGTGGATGACGAAAAGCAGTGTGCGGCTGAGAAATTGGCTGAGGTTCCAGGGGCGGTATACGTTGAAGAAGACGGAGTTGAGTTAATCAGGGCCAACTCGGTGGGTCAGCTCTCTCCTATTTTGGAAGGAAATCAACAAGAGCATTCTCAGCATTCTCCTCATAATGGAAAGGATGAGAATGGTTTGACTCTTTTCGTGAATAATTCTCCCCACTTTCCTATAGGTACCATGGACCTCCGTCCCCAGATCGCGATATGGCACGTAGCGCGTGTACACACACTAGGGTTCGACCCTAATGAGATGAGATAATATCCCCCGGTCATCAAATGCCAAAAGGGGGACACATGTTATGGGTAAAAGGGAGTCACCACCTAAAAAGGGTCTAGGACCCATAAATGTCTCCTCCAATCAAGCGAGAGACTAATGACTCTGATGGATAAGGCTGGTTTGCACCAAGATTCTAGATAAGTGTCAAGTGACAGACTGGGAAGGTATTAGGCACCCAGTCTGCCCAACCCTAAGGCCGGTCTCTTTTTGTTTGACCAAAGTTTGTTTGTACCCTACTAACTAGTCCTAAATCTAGGTCACTGAAAACCCTAAACTAGGTATCTAAGTATGACATGTGAAAACCCTATGCCATGTGTCTATGTTATGCTAACCTATGTGATAATGCAAATAATGAAATGGTTATGCTAATTAAATATTAAAAACCCTAAATGATTTGATTAATGTGTTATGAGTCTTAGATTAAACTAATTAAATAAACTTAGCCCTAGGATTAGTTGAGCAACTCATGAAACCCTAAATTAACTAATTCGATTAATTTAGTCTGACCTAGATGGATAATTAATGAATTTATGAAATCCTAAATTGAATTAATTAAAATGATTAATCCTAATACCTAGTAATTTGTGAAATAAATTATTGCAATCCTACTTAATCTAATTGGTAAAAATATTTATAAATTAAATGGGGCCTAATTAATTTATAAAAGTGAAACAGATTAATTACATTAAATGAATGCATTTTTACTAATCTACCTAATCTAGTGTAGGAGGATTAAACTAAACCTACGGTTTAATTAAACTGATTATGAAACCTAATTGCACTAATTATGTTTACCTTAAGCTAATCCTAAGATGAGTTAAAAATTTTCAAAACCCTAGTTAAGCTAATGAGAAGAGAATCTTTTAACTAATTAATCTAGTTAATTATCGTACATTAAATAACTAATTAATTGATTGATTAAAATAAACGAACTACTAGAGGGAAAAAGATTGGTAATTACACAAATTTAATAAATTGAATTGAGTGAAGAAATCAAATGCAGTGATAAAAAAAAAACTAAATAAATTAACCACAATTAAATAAACAACAGTCGAAATGACTAATTAAGTTAACTAAGTTACTTTAATTAATCTAAATTAGTACTACACTAATGCAAGTGAATGTTGGAGTACAAAAGATACCCAAATCCCCCATACGCACCTAATGCTACGAGCCGGTTTGAGGGGCCAGCCACGCCCGTCCTAAACTAAACACGCCCTAAACTACGTCCCATATGTTATTAAGAGAGAAAAGAAAACAGAAAAAGAAAATCATTTGATTTTAGGACCCAAAATTAGGGAAATTTGAGATCCCTGGAAAGATTTTAGAAAGCAAAAGAAAACAAAAAAAAAACGGACAACTTATCAAAATCATTTAATCCACGATGAACAATTAAGACTATGATGAAGAAAAACAAAAAAATGCAGAAGGATTGTTCTGTTTTTGATTCAGAGAGAAGGAAGAAAGAAAGAAAAAAAGAAAGAAGAACATGGAGCCATAAAAAAAAACAAACAATGGAGAGGGTGTTGTGTGGGGCGGCCGGGCTCAGTTAAGGAGAAGAAGTATAAGAAGAAAGAGAAGGGTGAGAGGTAAAAGGTGTGAAGAAGATGGGTTGCAGGTTTAGGTTTCAGCAAGGGAAAGAAGAAGAATGAGAGAAGGAGAAAAAGCTGCAGGTTCGGTTGCAGTAGCAAGGAAGAAGAAGAGAAAAAGAAGAAGAAGAAGAAGAAAGGTGGGATTGGTTTTCTGCTACAGGGAAGAAGAAGAAGGAAAGGGAGAAGAGAGGGTCGGCTGCTGTTGTTTAAGGATTGCAGCAGCAGGAAGAAAAAAGAGAAGAAGAAGAAGAAGAAGAAGGAAGGAGGAGGAAGGTGTGGCTGCAGGTCCGGTTGCAGCAGCAGGGAAGAAGAAGAGAAAAAGAAGAAGAGAAGAAGAAGAAGAAGAAGAAGAGAAGGAGGAGAGGTTGAGTTCGGTTAGGAGGAATAGAAGAGGAAGAAGAAGGGAGTGGAAAGGGGCGACCAGACTTTTCTGGTGAAGGTTCAGAATTAGAACCGGATTCTATACCAGACTCGTCATCATCTTCATTGACGGATGTATGGCTAGTGACAACAGATCGGGTGACCGGATTTTGAGCAGCCACGGGATTGGCAGTAGGCTTCTTGACTAGTGATTTTTGTCGGCGGAAGTCGGAGCTGTTGAAGAGGCTGTACTCCGGCATACCAGAGAGCATATCGGTGATGTTGTGAGCAACTGAGAGGGAGACTGATGGAAGAGAGGAAGAAAAAGAAGAAGAAGAAGAAGAAGAAGAAGAAGAAGAAGAAGGAGAAGAAGGGAATGGAGAGGGGCAGCTGGAGAAGAAAGATGGAAGAGAGGAAGATGGGTATTAGGTTAGGGCTGAGATCCTAATTCAAGGGTCTAGATTGAAAGAACCAAAAAAAATTTAAAGAAAAAACTAAAC
>NC_056562.1:5546406-5552005 GCF_013358625.1 Macadamia integrifolia | reverse complement strand
TGGAGCTGACATTGGTGTAAATAACCGGACTTGAAATGGAATTGGTAATGGTGTAAAGAACCATCCGAACCAATCTTCGGTGTAAATAACCGGACTTGAAATGGAGCTGACATTGGTGTAAATAACCGCCAGGCCCAATCTTCGATGTAAATAACTGGACTTGAAATGAAATTGGCAATGGTGTAAAGAACCATCCGAACCAATCTTCGGTGTAAATAACCGGACTTGAAATGGAGCTGACATTGGTGTAAATAATCGCCAGGCCCAATCTTCGGTGTAAACAACCGGACTTGAAATGAAATTGGCAATGGTGTAAAGAACCATCCGAACCAATCTTCGGTGTAAATAACTGTACTTGAAATGGAGCTGATATTAGTGTAAATAACCGTCAGGCCCAATCTTCATGAGCTGATGCATTTGAGGTTAACTACCTAAAAATCTTAGATGTTTAACATTTTAATCATGAGATGTAATGATATTGCAATTAAATTTAAACAAACATCAACCTGATTGGTTAGACAAAGGATTAGTCATGCAAATCCTAACACTGTGCTCATGTATGAGAGTGTAAATGACCACTACTATGAAAAGGAGTGAGAAGTGTTTACATTGGAAAATGACAAAGAAGGATCTTGTCGAAACAAATTTCACCATGAGAACGAAGCTAAAACAAGGGAGGTAACACATCAATGAATGTTGCCCCAGACTGTGACATCTCCAGTTTCCTCGGCCTAAACTCAAATAAATCTTGTCATACCCCGTTCACACAGAACCGGGCCAGTGATCGGGTTAACACCGGTTAACTCAAACTTGTCAGGATCATCTGATACAGTATTCCACCACAGCATACACACAACTAAAAAAGAGCCCATCGGTTCAGCGAAAGACTTGGTTTACCTGTGAATATTCCCATAATACTTGATATTCGAATTGTGATACAATAGTTAAATACATGTGGGCCCGAAGGCATGATATTTACACAATAAGAGTACAATTCACATATCAAGTACATAAAAGAAATCATCAAAAATCAGAGTATACAACTCGGCTCAGTATCAAAGCTTAGAGCTCAGCTCAGTATCAAAGGTTGAGCCCAGCTCGGCATCACAAGGTAGAGCTCAGCTCAGCATCAAAAGTGGAGCTCAGCTCGGTATCAGAACTGCGGTCCCACAGCACAACTCTCGCACGAGCAATCAGTGTCGTGCTCTAACTCCTCAGGGGCCCACCAGTCCTCTTCAGGGAACTCAACTGTGGGACCCACCCCGTGCTCTTCAGATGGATGACCTGTAAAATCATCTAAAAGAGGTGCACACGTGGGATGAGCTCACTAACTCAGTAAGTGGAAAGATGGACCACACAACAGTCCACACAACAAATCACAACCATATGCACTGTATGCTTTGCAATACATTTTAAATCACATCCACCTAAGCAACATTACTAAGTCTTTGATTTAGTGCTACTACAACCACAGTGCGCGTATGCTCTGGGTACGAGCCGCTAACTCCATCCTGCGATACGCCCATAGGGCTATCGGAGAAGGCCTACCGTGAGTACTCGGAAAAATAAAAACATGCCGATCACCGGCTCTCAACATATAGTAAATGACTGAAAATTAAAGGTGCTGACTCCAGCAATTTAAAAGCAGTACGATTGGCCCTCTTGAATATACCACCAGGGTTGCCGACTGTCCTAATGACCAGCCGGGCGTAATGTCTAACAGCCACAGTGACCTGACAACCGCGACCACTGCTTCCCCCCAAATGGTAACCCAACACTTTAACCCCTGTTGGGAAGGGTCGTAGCACGGGAAAGTGATAATCCTAAACCGCATGCTCCTATATAACAATAGTATGATTGCATAGTGCCACCGCGTCCCATACCACGGGCCACTAATGCACTCGTTTCCAAGCCGACTACGGCATCTAGTCTATTAATGCATCATGCACAATGATGTCAACATTCATCACATAAGCATATCATCACTTGGCATTTAGAAAATAAACACAACACCCATACATAACAATGTGAGGATGACTAATCTACATAGAATTTTTATGATGGCATGGCTAGACTAGATACAATTAAATGAATGCCAAACAATGCCTTGAAACAAGGCCAAACGTCTGTTGTTTTATGGTTGTCCTTGTTGGCAACTCGGCCATGTGGCGGTGATGACGTGACCAGTTTGGGTGATGTGGAGAAAAATGATGACATGGCAGTGTCCAATGTCACCGATGAGATAACAGAGCAACTTGGTATGCATGGAGTGGTTTAATACATCATTAATAGGTGGTGCGGGTTTCTGTGTCAAAACTGGCAAAATTAGTCTATTACGATCGAGGGCATTTTTGACAGTGAAAATGACATTTTTGGAGAATTGGTTCTTCATGAAAAATATATATTGTAATTTACCTAGTCCAGTGCATTTGATTTTGTCACATTCCGATACCGTATGAAAAAGTTACGACATTTGTGGCAGTCGAGGGCAGTTTTGGTATTGAAGATGAATTTTTTAAAGGAAGTGTTCTACATGTAACAATACAAAAAAAATACAATCTTTCCAACGGTTCTAATATCATCGCGTTCCAATTCCGTATGAGAAAGATACATCATTGGAAAGGTCTAGGGGCATTTTGGTCTTTTTACATAGATGATTCAGATGATTGAGTCTTCTGAAAAGTCGTAGAGCATCTAGTTACGGTTCCAATGCACTTCATTTCATCTCAATCAGATATCGTATGAAAAAGTTATCAGTGTTTCTGTAAATTCGGTTCGAAAATCCATCAGTTGCTCTCGATGTTGGGTGGATTTTTCGGAATTTATTTTTGAAATTTGAAGGGCTTTTATGTAATTTCAAGGTTTTAAGGTCTGAGTTGATAAGGAGCTTTTGGCATTAAAGTTTATAGAAGCAGGGGCTTATGTGTATATAAGAGAATCAAAGGGATCCTTAATACACGGTTCAGATTGAGCCACATCGATCAGATTTAGATCTGATGGTTCGTGCAAGAGCTTGGGTTGAAGATGCTCATCCGAGGCTTCTCATTGGTGGAGTGTATTAGATATGATGGTGTGGCGCCTCACCATATTAGTCTTGATTGAGTGTAGCGCATGTGCATAGAATCTATAAAGAGATTCTCTATATCTTGATCTGAGCCAATCATATCAGATCGGTTCCAATCTAACGGTCAATATTGATGGAGCTTTATTAAAGTTAGCCGACAATGTATCGTGAAACGTGCTACACCACCAATTGGTGATCGACAATGCGTCTGACAATGTCAACGCATACATCATGATGACGTCATCGAGATCAAATTTAATGGTTTGGATCTATTGTCCATTGGTTTAATCCGACGGCTTAGATTACAAGATCTTTTATATGAGATCTATGGTCAGATTTGCCTCGGTTGCACGCGCTGCCGGCGTAGCCTACGCCAACCTCCGAAGATTCCATTTTGAGTGTTCTGGTTGGTCCAAATTCAAATGGCCATATCTCTCTCATCTTAACTCCGATTTGAGTGATTCAAGTTGGAGATTCTTCATCTCTCTGAGCTCTACACATCAGAGAGAAGAAATCAGGCAGAGGGGTTGCTAAGGTGGTTGGAAAAACGAGTTGAAGCTCATGGAAGGCTAAGGGTTTGAATGAAAGACTTTCATCCTCTTGCACTCCATCCATAGCCCCCATTAGAGGCTTAGGAAGCTGCTGGAAACCAAGGTAGCAAGTTCTATTGGTTGTTGCCAAGAGAAAAGAAAAGAAAATAGAAGAGAAGAGAAGAAGAGGGAAATAGAGAAGAAGTTTTTTCCTCTCTTTGTGTGTGTGTGAATGTAAATGTGAATGCCATTGTTACTCCATGAAAGTAAAGGCAAGGAGAAAAGAAAGAAGAAGAAGAACTTAGAATTTGGTTCTTGTGAGTTATTTCAAGAAACCCAAGTGCCAACCGGGGTTGAAGCATTGGCAGCACCGAGACAACGTGGTTGTGGTTCGCATAAAGTGGAGATCGACATTATTGCATCTCCGACGGTTACTCTTTTCCAAGGTAACATCACTTTTGCTAAATTTCCATTATTAAAAATCATTGTAGGAAAGATGTTTGATAAAATTCCTAAGTGATTGTTGTAGTCTACTTGGGGAAAATTTGCATGTATGAGTGCTTCACTATAGGGCATTGTTATAAGCCCAACTTTATTTTATTGGTGTTCAGTGGGTGCTGGACACAGGGGCTATGTGTTCTTTGATAGGTACAACTACCTAAACCTATTTACCGGCGGTGCGGCCTCTCAGATCATTTTGAGAAAACTAGGGTGAAGACCTAGCCATTGTATGTCATTGGTGGAAACTGAGAATGTGTTCCCTTGGCTGTGGGTGCAGTCATAATTAGTATTGAGTAAATGCTGAGTCCGACAGTGGGCATTACTCCGTGCATGTAAGCAACTGGCCGAAGCACGTATTTCTTGTGTTGTGGATGTATATGCTCGTATTTGTATTGTGGATTGGAGTGCTTGGCTGCAAAATGGGTGTGTACATCTGGTAGACCTGACCACTTGGTGGTGCAGTGTGGATGTGTATACGACTGTGTATGTATGTAACAGTGATTACCGTGTGAGGTTTATGAGACAGCTCTGGGCAGCAATACAGGTTATGTGAGTAAGTTTCATGCAACAGTAAGAATGGTCAGTAGTATACATAGCAGCTCTGGGCATGATCAATAGACTGTGCTATTGAAGTGCAAATAGTGATTGCCACATCAGGGGTACAGTTGGAAAGTGAAAAAATATTTGGCACACTGATTCACCCCCCCTCTCAGTGTCAATCGGGACCCAACAATGTCCTCTCCCCACTTACCTGTAGTGTATAAGGACTCACACTCGGTACAGGTGAGATCCGGTGCGAGAAGCGTGAGATTTGGTGAACCTATCATGAGTGAGCGGGGTTAGTATTTCACCATTTTGGAATCAAGATTAACACGATCCAATGAAAATATCATGTTTAGAATCCTAAAAGAAGGTCACACGTCCGTTTTGGGTCCAATCGGACTTAAAAATCACGTTCGGAGCCTCTCGGGTGGGTCGGACAGCCCACCTGTCTGACCCACCAGTCAAACCCACCGGTCTTGACCGACGGGTAGGTCGACCTACCGGTTGGCCCACCGGTTTGACCCACCAGTTGGGCCAGAGGGCCCTGCTAAGATCGGCAGGCAGGGTGGCCCGAAGGCCCTGCCCTCTCAGGTGGGTGCCCACAGGCGGGCCAAATGGCCCATCGGTCTTGGCGGGAAACTGCTGTTTCTTCCCAAACTTCCCCCAACCTTTGGAGATTCAAATGGGGCTTTTCCAAACCCATTCTTCACACATTTAAGGTCTCATAAGATGGTTCTAACCTAGATCTAGGTTAGATTTAAGGAATGGGAAGCCATCTTACCTTCTTTGCTCAAGAACACCTTCAAAACCCCAAAATCACTTCCAATCACCAATGCTCTTGCAATCCGTGGAAACCCTTCTTCAAATCCTTCAAAATCAACACATAAATCATCTATTAAACCTTAAATTCATCATTTCAAGGGGGATTTACAAGATCTCAAGAAACCCTACCCAAATCAAG
>NC_056562.1:5543001-5546306 GCF_013358625.1 Macadamia integrifolia | reverse complement strand
TTTTTTTTTTTTTTCACCTAACTCTCAAGTGTCCATCTTTCTTAGCCGAGCCGAAGCAATTAACAATCCATTCAATGTATGGGTAAAATTTATTATTATTACTATTAAATCTGTGGAAGGACATATAGTCGTGCTTTACATCGGTGTTAAGAGCCTTAATGGACCATTCAACAAATTGAAATGTTTTATTCATAAAGGGCAAAAAAAAAATTGGTGAGTTCCTCGGAAGTATGTCCATGATTTAATTTTGATTAATTTGCATAATTATAATGGGCAGTGGTTATCATTAGATTTTAACTTAAAAGTTGTTCACAACTAGGGATAGAATTTGACATTTGGTTATATAGTTGTCATACTATGGTTTATATAGATTTTTTTTTTTTTTTTGTTAAGGTGTCCGGGCCAACTTACGCGCACCTCGCCTAATCCTCGGGCAGATTAGCACAGAAACCCACCACCATGATCTCCACTTAAATCGTAGATACACAGATGGGTGGGTACATAATAAATAAGAAAACACACACACACACACACACACACACTCACACAATGCGTACGAAAATGTTCGATCCCATGACCTCCACCCCTGGGTGCCTACTCCACTAGCCGAAGCTACCACCACTAGGCTATCCTATATATGTATATTGAACTCGATAAATTGAGAATTTCAATAAATTATTGTCAGTTGTGTATGGAACAAGATTTTTATTAATAGATTTTAATTTTTCTCTAGACGTGAGAGTTCCTTATCATTATAGTTGAGTATTATAAGTTTTGGTATACCAATATTTGATGTCTCTTTAATTATATATTTTTGTAGATTTTTTTATGCATTAATATTTGCTCCTCCAAATAACACTGCATTTGGATATTAGTGGAGGTTCTTATCCCATAATTTTTTTTTTTGAACATTTCTTGTCAAGGGCCCATAGGCCAATTAGGATGGCAGCCTAAAGGAAGCTGGGGCAATGTCCCAACTCAAGGAAGGATGGCCTAGGAAAGGGGGAATTGGGGGAGTGGGAGACTTGAACTCAAGACATACCATAACGGTAGTCTCCTTCAACAAGCAATATCTTAACCAATTGAGCTAGCATTTGTTGACTATCCAATAAATTCAAGTGGATAAAATTCAACGGGTTTTGGCTGCTATGCATCTTTCTTTGTGAATAGGAAAACTCAATTTATCTTTTCTTTTCAACAAGTTTATGGCCCGACCTAGACCAGCCCAATTAATAAACGTGTCGAGCCCGATTAAAGCCCGAGACCGACTGGCCCGATTATTAACTGTACCATGTCCTTTAAAGCTAGTCCTGTTTACTTAGGGCATTCACTGTGCAAGGCTTCCAAGTGGTCAAGCCCAATTAGCCCCGACCGGTTGACACCCCTAGGCCACTTAAATCTGCTAATGATTTTTCTCCTAGCTAGATGTCATTCCAGAGGCTGATGTTCCTACCATTTCCTAGACCACACTTTGCGAGTACTTGGCCATATTGAAGATGACTTATAAGATTTTTTTGGATACCCATTACTCAGAAATCTCGCCTTGAAGAATCTACTCATGGTCGAGTTCCCATGCTTTATGTTCCAAGCTTGCTTACATAGCAATGACTTATTTATATCTCTGAGTCTACGAATACCCAAACCACCCTCCTCCTTAGGCTTACACAGATGGTCCCATTTGACAGTCACTGCTTTAATAGAATCCACGCCACCTGACCAGATGAAATTTCTAATCCAATTTTCCATCAGATTAATTAAAGAAGAGGGCCACAGATACACAGAGAAGCTATGCACAGGCATTCCCTGAACAATAGATCGAACTAGTTTCACTCTACCTATCATAGAGAGAAGCTAACCCTTCCAACCCGACAAGCGCTCTCTAACTTTGTCAACAACAAGAATCAAATACTAATTTTTAACTCTACCTTTAATGATTTGAACACCAAGGTATTTTGTAGGAAAATTGCATGAACTGATGCCCAAAGTCTCTACAATGCAACGCTTCCTAGATGGAGGAATTTTGCCCAAAAAAATCTTTCCCTTCTCTAGATTCACTTGCTAGCCCGAAAACTCCTGATATTTCTTCAAGAAATCATTTAGATTTCTAAGATAAAAATGAAAATATCATCTGCAAAAAATAAATGAGTAGGAACCAACTCACCTCTTGGCCCTTGCAGAGCTTTGATTTTCTTCTCATGTAATAGTTTGTTCAAGCCTCATCGACAAAGAACCTCCTTTGTCAAAATGAAAAGAATAGGAGAAATTGGGTCACCTTGGCGCAGACTATGCTCCAATTCAAAATATCCCACCGGCCCTCCATTAAGTAAAATAGAAATCTTAGAAGAAGCAAGGATATGATAAATCCAGTTTATCCACCTATCAGTAAATCCGAATCTTATCAAAACTTGAATAATGAACCTCAAAGAGATAGTATCAAAAGCATTCTGAATATCAATTTTTGCACCCATTCCGCCACCTCTAGTAGAAGAGAACATAAGATTTGCTAACTCAAGAGGTTAAAGCAATATTTTCATGAATTATCTGTCCTCTTTGAAAAGCCCCCTGTTCTTCTGAAATAAGCCTAGAGAGAAGGAGAGATAATCTAGTGGCCAAAATTTTTTATATGACCTTGCAGAAAAAATTGTCCATACACAGAGGCCTAAATTTATGCAACTTCCACCTTTGGAATAAGAGCCCGAAAATAGTTGTTTATCCCTGTTGGCATGTAACCAGATATATATATATGTAGTGGCCTTGACCAAATATACAGAAATCACTTCCCAGCATTGACGAAAGAAGGATCCTGGAAAACCATTAGGACCAGAAGAGCTATTAGGTTCAAGATCCCAGACTGCTATTTAAATTTCCACCACTCAAGGGATAGTGTCTAGAGTTAGCAGGTCTACCTGATCAGCATGGAATTGACTCCAATAGATCCATATGGTAAACCATTAGAGCATTTTTATGAAACTCTTCATAATAATCCATCATATAATTTGCAATACTATCTATATCAGAAACAAAGGAGCCACCCATCTTTTTCAGCCTTCGAATAGTGTTTTTTTTCTTTCATAATTTTAGTGTATAGGAGGAAAAATTTTGAGTTCTTATCACCTTCCTTCAGCCACGTGATCTTGACTTCTCAGCCCATAGTTTCTCATGTTTTTTCAAGGCAATCAAATAAGTTATCCTTGCATCACCCTCCTTCCCGAACAGAGAATCATCAAGATGCTGCAAATCAATTTGATCCTGATTCACTGAGAGCGCCTCCTTTGTTTTAACAAGTTCAGCCTCAAAATTAGGAA
>NC_056562.1:5530617-5537997 GCF_013358625.1 Macadamia integrifolia | reverse complement strand
GGTTATTCGATTTCAACATTGGAAGCCTGATTTCAATATTCATGAGAAGCAATTCTTTACAAAACTTGTATGGATACGTTTTCCAGCTCTTCCGCTAGAATATTGGCATGAAAACGTCCTATTATCTATTGCAAAGGCGGTAGGGCACTCTATTGCCTTAGACAGACAAACAAGACAAGGCCTTCTCGGTTATTTTGAGAGGGTGCTGGTGGAGATTGACATTTCTGACTTGGCAGTGAGGGTGGAGGAAGTCCAGCTCGAGAGATTTGTACCAGGCACCTCTCAGGTGTATGGTTTTTGTCAAAAGGTTGTATATGAGGATAATGTGGAGCACTGTGCACATTGCAAGCGAGTAGGCCATTTGATTTCCAACTGTAGGTTGAAGAAAGTGGATGACGAAAAGCAGTGTGCAGCTAAGAAATTGGCTGAGGTTCCAGGGGCGGTATACGTTGAAGAAGACGGAGTTGACTCATCAGGGCCAACTCGGTGGGTAAGCTCTCTCCTATTTTGGAAGGAAATCAACAAGAGCATTCTCAGCATTCTCCTCATAATGGAAAGGATGAGAATGGTTTCACTCTTTCTGTGAATAATTCTCCCCACTTTCCTAATATGGAAGAAGGAGAGATTCAAATTGATTTGGACTCTACTGTTTCAAATCTCCCCAATTTAGGAAAGAATAGATTGGCACAAGAGGATGTGGATATAAACAATTATGTGGACCGGTCTAGCTCTGAGACCGGCTCAGAATATGGGTCTCTCTTAGACCAAGATGATGAAGAGGAGGGTGAATTGAACCAAAATGGGAACCCACCTATCTCTAACAGAATACAAAAACAGAACCAGGAGGATGTGACTCACGCTCTCCCTGTGGACCCTGTGCGTCTTTCCTCACGTCCCAAGAGGACGGGAATGTCCTTAGCCTCTGGTCGTGGGACTTTGGCTGGTAGGGGAGGCCGATCTTCCTCCAATAGGGACCCTCAACTCTCTGTTCGAGCTCCATTGAGTAGGAGGGAAGCAGTGACATTGGAAGTTACAGTGGTGGATGATGCGGTGGCTGCTCTCGAGAAAGGCACAGAAGTGGAAGAAAAAAGGAGAAGAAAGAAAAAGTAGAGCGGTCAGGCTTCAAATCCTGACAAAGGTGGTCGCAAAAATTGTTAACCATGCGTGTTCTGTTCTGGAATATTCGGGGTGTCTGAAAGAGGCTGGTAGGAGGGCTTTGAAATTTCTCCTCAGAGAATCTTCGCCAGAGATTCTATGTGTAGCTGAACTGATGGTTGAGGTCAGTAGTTTTCCCTTATTATTTTTTGATAAATTGGTTTTTGCGGCTGAAGTGATTCCCAATAATCGTCAGGATAGGGTGCCCAATTTTGGGTTATCTAGAAGTGAGGTATGGCTCGTCCTTCCCTGGTTTCAATGTCAGACCAACAACTCACTGTTGAGATTGATTGGATGGGTAAAAGAGTTCTCATGTCATTTATTCATGCCAGTTGTTTCAAAATTGAGCGTAGATCTCTTTGGTCTGATCTTGCTTCGATTTCTACTACTTCTTCTCCATGGGTAGTTATTGGCGACTTTAATGCCACTCTAATGTCTCATAAGAAAAGAGGGCCGGGTAATTTTAATTTGGGATCGACAGCAGAGTTTCAGGCTATGGTTGACTCGTGTATGCTCTTTCCCTGCCCCTCTCAAGGGAAAAAATACACTTGGTCAAATAACTGTAAAAGGGGTAATGTGTTGGCGGTCTTGGACCGAAGTTTTTATAATGAGCAGTGGATTGATGAGTTCAAGAATGTTTCCCAGCGGGTCCTCACATGCTCTGTGTCGGATCACTCTCCTCTGTTGATTCAGTCTTTTGCTGTCCCAAAACCCCCCAATATTCCATTTCACTTCCACAGCTTCTGGATGGAGAACAACGGTTTTCTCCTGATGGTGGAGAATGTTTGGTCGCAGTCTGTTAGTGGAAATCCAATTTCTAGACTAGCCCAAAAGCTGAAAAATGTTAAATTAGTTGTCAAGGCCTGGGCAAAAGGGGCTTTCCCTAATCTAAATGAGGATGTGGATAAGGCTACGTCAAATTTAAAAAGAGTGCAGGATTCTATTGCTGAATCTGGAATGACCGACCTCCTTTTTAATGAAGAAGCCGATGCAAAAACTGCTCTCTTGAATGCATCAAAGCTACATGAGAAAATGTGGTCTGAGAAAGCAAAAATCAAATGGTTAAAGAATGGGGATCGGAATTAAAATTTTTTCCATCTCTCGGTAAAAATTAGAAGATCAAAAAATCAGATTAGCTCTCTGCTGCATGAGGATGGTTCTTGGATTTCAGAGCATCAGGATTTGGCCAATTATATGGTTAACTATTATGAGAATTTCCACTCTCATACTCCGATATCTGCTCACCATGATTTGTTGGACCAGATCCCAAGAATATTATTTGATGACGATAATTTTTTCCTGGATGCCATTCCTACCAGAGAGGAAATCAAGCAGGCGGTGTGGGACCTTGATGCAGATAGCTCTCCAGGGCCTGATGGTTTCTCAGGTCAGTTTTTTAGAAGGTGTTGGGACATTGTGGAGAAAGACTTTTGTCAGACAATTTTTAATTTTTTCCTGGTTGGAAAGATCCCTAAAGGAGTCAATAATTGTTTCCTCACCTTGATCCCTAAAATTAATGGTGCCTCATCCTTAGATAAATTTCGACCCATATGTATGGGAATTTTTTTTGTAAGGTCTCATCCAAAATTTCTGCCACTAGATTAACTTCTCTTCTCCCAAGGTTAATTTCTGCAGAACAGGGTGCCTTTCAGAAGGGTAAAATCATCTCATCAAATATTGGCCTAGCATCCAAGCTAGCAAATTTGTTGCACTCTGTAGTAAGGGGAGGTGGTATGGGCATAAAGCTGGACATGCAAAAGGCTTATGATTCCCTTTCTTGGGATTTTATGCTTGCCACGTTAGAAAAATTTTGCTTCTCCCCAAAGTGGATTAACAGGGTTCACTAGCTGCTTATTTCAACAAGGATTTCTATCTTATTGAATGGAGGTCCAGTGGGATTTTTTGGGGTTGGTCGTGGTTTGAGACAAGGGGACCCCATCTCTCCTATTCTATTCATTTTGGCCAAGGAAGTGCTATGTAGAGGCCTTAAAAATATGGTTGTGGAAGGTAAGATGAAATCTCTCTCAGGTCCGAGAGGTGCTGTTACTCCCTCTCATCTGCTTTCCGCAGACGACATTTTCATTTTTATGAATGGCTCTGCCACTTATGTTAAGCAGCTCCATGCTGTTTTATCCAAGTATCAGGAGTTCTATGGTCAGAAGATTAACTTGGAGAAAAGAAAGATATTTTTTGGAAAAATTGCTCCTCATAGAAGACAATTTATTACTGAGTATTTGGGAGTGGCAGCAGCTACCTTTCACACCAAATACCTGGGGGTGGAGATCTTTAAAGGAAGAGTGAAAAGTAACCACCTTCTTCCTCTTCTGGATAAGATAAAAGGCAGACTTGTAGGATAGAAAGGGAAACTCCTATCTATGGCTGGAAGGGTGGAACTTGTTAAGTCGATCATTTCTGGGATTCCAATCCATAATTTCTCTATATATTGGTGGCCCGAAGGATCGATGAAGTTGGTGGAGCATTGGATCCTAATTTTGTCTGGTCAGGGGATATGGAGGTCTCGAAGAAGATTGTGATTAAATGGGATAAGGTGTGTAAACCAAAAAAAGAAGGTTGTTTGGGCATCAGAAAATTGCGTGAAGTGAACTTTGCTTGTTTATGTAAATTGGCGTGGCAGATTAAGCATGAAGACTCCATCATGAGCAGATTTTTCAAGGAACGATTTATTAATGTTGATGGTTCGCTGAGAATGGGATATAAATCCTCTTCCATATGGGCTGGCTTGAAGAAGGTGTGGAATTTTATTTCCGAACAGGAGCAATGGATTATAGGTAATGGGGAGAAAATCAATTTCTGGCAGGATCGGTGGCTGGACTCGAAGTCTATTGCAGAGCTCTCCAATCTGGATCAATCTCTTTTCCAAGGATTAAAGTATCGGTATCGGTCACTATATCGATCGGTCAAAATTAAGATACGTATAGGAGGGTATCGTATCGGAGATACGCTATGATACGCTAAAGATATGCACATAAATGGATAGAGAACACATTTTTATACACTTTTGCATAAAATAAAACAGTTAAAAAAAACTATATATAACATGTAGAATGCATAAATACTTAAGTAGAGGGTATCGTATTGATAGATAAATATATTGAGTTGAAAATGTTCAAAATGATGAGGTTTGAGTTTCTTACAGTTTTTTCTTTCCTCATTGCCATTGCCACTGTGATGAGTGTCGTGAAGAGTGTCGTGAAGAGTGCCGTGGTGGTTCAAATCCTTGGCTAGGACCTTCTTCTTCAATAGGAGCAACTACGATGATATTCTGCACTTGTCGAATATAGGCACAATATTTACCCCAGTCGAAATATTTATGGTAGTGGGTCTCACATTCATTGTAGAATCTTTTATACTACTCAGGAGTGGCCAATGTTGGTCCTGCATAAGTCCCATACCCATAGCCTGAAGAAGCACCTGAAGATACATGGTGTCCGTGTCCGTGTCCGTGTCTGCGTCCAGATGAGGAACTAGCATAATCTGAACTTCTGTACTGCTCTGGATTGGCAAATGATTGTCCTGCATAAGTCCCATATCCATAGGCTGAAGATACATCTGAAGATACATGGTGTCCATGTCCGGATGAAGAACCAACAAGATCTGAACTAATGCACATTGACTCCATGCTACTCATCAATGCATCAGTAGTACTCGGATTGTGGGATCGCCTACCCCTCCGACTAGAAGACTTTGGTTGTGTGCGAGCACCATGATGACTATTGGATTTTTTTAGTATTTTTCTTATTTTTTTAATTAATTTTTTAAATAAAAAAATAAAAAATACAAACTATTTAGAAAAATTAAATTTTTTTTATAGAAGCTGTGGATTAAATGTTTTTAAAGAACATATAAAAAATCAAAAAAATGTGGACCAATATATTTGAGTAGATCTAAGAAATAAAAAAAAAAAAATTTAAACACTCACTTTTTTGGGGAAAAAATGTGGGTTTCATTTGAAATCATGTATTTAGTAATTATAAGTTATGACATTATTTTTAAGAGTTGAATGAACTACATTTTCTAAAAAAAAAAAATAATTGGGGATTTTTTTTTTAATTAATTTCGGAATTAAAAATTAAAAAATATATTTTTTTGAGAAAAATAAAAATTTTTATGGAAGTTGTAGAACACTTATTTTTACATAACATATAAAAAATCTAAACATTTTTAACCATTGAGCATGAGTAGATCTAAGAAATTTGAAAAAAATTGAAACCCTCATTTTCTCTTAAAAAAAGTATGTAAATCCTTATAAATCTAATGATTTCATGTAATAATGATGCACAAAATGTGATTCTAAGTATGATGAACTTTAGATTTATAAAAAAACTTGAAAATCTAAGGTTAAAGTTGAAAAAAGTGAGTAAAGATTCAAAAACTTACTATTCAAATGTTTTAACTTTCCAATTCAAGCATTCAAAGTTCTTCTTGGACTATGTTTCTCTCATTCTTTGAATTATTCACTTTCACAATGTTTCTTTCAATCTACCATTTGAGTCTCCAAAAAGGTGTGTGAATCAAAGGGGAAGAAAGAAGCAAAATATAGAAAATGGTTGGTGAGAGTGTGAAGTGTTTGTTTCAAACAACAAAAGGCACATTCACACTTAAGTAGCCGTATCGTACCGATACGGTATGATACGGCTCGATACTGCACGATACCTTCGATACGTACTGATACGGTACCGATACTCTCGGAAATTTTTAGATTTTCAAAAGTTCGTAGCGCAGAGTATCGTACGTATCGATACCGTATCAATACTGAACTATACAATACGTACGATACTCCGATACACAAAAGAGGGCCCAAAATCCCCCGTAGCGTATCGGTATGTATCGTGCCGATGCCTATCGATATGGATACGTATCGGCCGATACGGCACGATACGCACCGATACTTAAAACTAGGGACTTTTCTCTAGTACTAAGGTGAAAGTTGCAGATTTTATTGATAATTTCTCTTGGAATTTTCTTCCAGTCGATTCTACTTTCCTTGCCCAAAAGTGGGACCAAGCAAAAAATATTCTCATCCAGAATGTAGAAGACTCTTGTGTTTGGCGGTTAACCTCTTCAGGTGTTTTCTCTATAAAATCAGCCTGGGAAGAATATAGGGAGAAACACCAAAAAATTAGTTGGTATTCTCTTATTTGGTGTTCCGGTATTCAGCCAAGACAAGTGACTTTTGTTTCGAATAAATTACCAACTGATGACAATGTTTGTAAAAGAGGAATTCCTCTTATATCTCAGTGCTCGCTGTGTGGCAAAGAGGAGGAATCGTTGATCCATATTTTCTACAAATGTGAATTTTCTTCTGGCATATGAAGAGATTTCACTATCTATTTATAAATGTGTCGAGCTCGACACGTTTATTAATTGGGCCGGTCTAGGTCGGGCCATAACGTGTCGAAAAAAAAAAAAAAAGATAAATTGAGTTTTCCTATTCACAAAGAAAGATGCATAGCAGCCAAAACCCGTTGAATTTTATCCACTTGAATTTATTGGATGGTCAACAAATGCTAGCTCAATTGGTTAAGATGTTGCTTGTTGAAGGAGACTACCGTTATGGTATGTCTTGAGTTCAACTCTCCCACTCCCCCAATTCCCCCTTTCCTAGGCCATCCTTCCTTGAGTTGGGACATTGCCCCAGCTTCCTTTAGGCTGCCATCCTAATTGGCCTATGGGCCCTGACAAGAAATGTCCAAAAAAAAAAAAATTATGGGATAAGAACCTCCGCTAGTATCCAAATGCAGTGTTATTTGGAGGAGCAAATATTAATGCATAAAAAAATCTACAAAAATATATAATTAAAGAGACATCAAATATTGGTATACCAAAGCTTATAATACTCAACTATAATGATAAGGAACTCTCACATCTAGAGAAAAATTAAAATCTATTAATAAAAATCTTGTTCCATACACAACTGACAATAACTTATTCAAGATTCTCAATTTATCGAGTTCAATATACATATATAGGATAGCCTAGTGGTGGTAGCTTCGGCTAGTGGAGCCGGCACCCAGGGGTGGAGGTCGTGGGATCGAACATTTTCATACGCATTGTGTGAGTGTGCGTTTTCTTATTTATTATGTACCCACCCATCTGTGTATCTACGATTTAAGTGGAGATCATAGCGGTGGGTTGCTGTGCTAATCTGTCCGAGGATTAGGCGAGGTGTGCGTAAGCTGGCCCAGACACTAAACACACAAAAAA
>NC_056562.1:5493001-5530597 GCF_013358625.1 Macadamia integrifolia | reverse complement strand
AAAAAAAAAAAAAAAAAAAAAAAAAATCTATATAAACCATAGTATGACAACTATATAAACCAAATGTCAAATTCTATCCCTAGTTGTGAACAATTTTTAAGTTAAAATCTAATGATAACCACAGCCCATTATAATTATGCAAATTAATCAAAATTAAATCATGGACATACTTCCGAGGAACTCACCAATTTTTTTTTTTTTTCTTTTCCCTTGATGAATAAAACATTTCAATTTGTTCAATGGTCAGCTAAGGCTCTTAAAACCCATGTAAAGCATGACTATATGTCCTCCCACAGATTTAATAGTAATAATAATAAATTTTACCCATACATTAAATGGATTGTTAATTGCTCCGGCTCGGCTAAGAAAGATGGACACTTGAGAGTTCGGTAAAAAAAAAAAAAAGGGAAAATTACATTTATCACCGCTAAAAAATTCCGATATGACATGTGAGGGTCATTATTCCGAAAATTACACGTACCACCCCAACTTTACTAAATTTAGAAGAAATTTCCATTTCGTTAATGAGATTCTGTTATTTAACGATGTCAGTCAGTTAAACTTTGAGGAAGGGTAAAACGGTAAGTTATAACTTCCTTCAATACTAAGCTTAGGGCTCCAAACCCTTCGTTCCAACACAGGAAATTCTCCTCCAGGGGCCAAATCCCTAAGCGACAACCTGCAAGGTGAGCTCGGCCTTCTCCAGGCGATTTTTTTTTTTTTTCTATTTATCTGATTTTTATTCAAAAAAATAAAATAAAAAATCTTCCAAGGATTTAGTATTCATTTCCTCCAAACCTTGTTGCGTAATATTACTTCCAGGATAGGTATGATCTGGTTTAGTTTATCAAGCTAGTGAAAGAAGCCGGCATTTATGTTCATCTCCAGATTGGCCCCACCATTTCTGTTGAATGGAACTTTGGGTAATGAATAATGTGGCAATGAAGCTTTCCTCTTTTTCTCCTTCTCTTTTGGACTGCGTGTATTGATTGCTGAAGCAATGTGTCCTGTTTTAGGAATCTCCTTCCATTTAGTTAATTTTCTTTTACCGTTCTATTGACTAATACTCTTGGATTGTAATTTTAAGTTCCTTTAACTATTGATTCTGAGTGACTATGATGATGGCGGCAATGCAAAGATTCACGAACAAGATTGTAGATATGATGGAGATAGTTCTACTTTGCTTCACCGTCTTCTCCAATGGGGCGATTGTTTTGGAGGTCTTCAATGGAGTACATGTAAGTAGATGGGGTTTCACAATACCAAGAGATGGGTTATAGGGATACATAAGAGGGTAAGTATCATCTTTTCCTATTTTCTAATTCTCTTAAGTTAACACCGTCACTCAAAATGGAAGCGGAAGTAATTTTTGAAAAAAGTGTATCAATATGGGATTTTTTAGGTGTGATACATGTATTTTCCCAAAATAGAAGAAAAGTTCATCAATTGAAACCTCCATAAAAGAAATTACCATCTAAGTACATCATACTGCAGCCAGCCAGAAAATTTGGCACAAGTTTCAATAAAAGAAAATTAGCACAAGAACATAAAATATACCCTTTGAAATCATAACAGATGGTTTTAGTTTCATCCGGTACTTAATCGGTATTTCAGTATTGATACCGTTGGGTGTCAATCCAAGAACAGTTTCATCCATTTATTAATTGGATTGTTCAATGCCAATTTTTAGGGGTAATTCTGAAATAGTTTCATTTACCCAAAAAATAAAGTACTGAAATAGTTTCGATTCTAGTCCCAAGTTGACACCCTTAGATTTTGTTGACCTTATCTGACAACTACCACAAGGTGCCAGGGGTGGAAGGAGTGGGGAGGAGACTGGCTTGAGGCCTCATATTTAAAGACAAGTGGGATTTTATTTTTTTTTTCTTTTTGGAGATAAAAAAGGGTTTTGGTTTAGACTTGACTATCTGAAGTAGCATAAAATGATTGTGAGTCGTTAAAATGCCATTTTTTAACTAATCTACAACTCTTTCTTGCTATATTTATTTATTAAATTGATGTGAGAAGGTTTAACCAAAAAAAAAAACTGACGTTGGAGGGAAGACGTTTAAGTTAACTTATCTCATGTCTAATATTTAAAGCCAAGACGAAAGGAATCGAATTACGATATCCGATTGAGAAACTTGAGTTGTCAGCATGAAGATGCAGTTCCAAGTCTACTGAATTCTATTTTGTGTGTATTTATTGTTATGGTAAAATTATGTATCTGGGTGGATATTCTTAAAGTATTTGATCTAAGTTGGAAAGGCTTACCCTCTTTCCAAGAACTGTTCTCATCGTGGAAAAGAAAGGCATCCTCCTCTCCTCTTAAGCAAATCTGGTGTGCTTGTCTGATTTATGAAATTTATCAGATTCGGCTTGAACAAAATCGGCCTCGTTTTGAGAACTGTAGTAGACCTCCGAACTTGGTGGTGAAGGCGGTGTTTGAGGACCTCAATTGCCTATGATGTGTCAACCCAGAGGGTTTTAAAACTATGAAAGACGTACAAATCTGAACCTCTCTAAAAGTAGTCAAATCTATTCCCAAGGTGAGTGATATTCTAGAGCTTACATGGGTTCGCCCCTTTGATGGTTGCTACAAAATTAATATAGATGGATGCTCTTTAGGCAACCCAGGATATGTAGGGTCTAGAGAAGTTGTTTGGAATCACTTGGGAGTAGCATTACGAGGCTTTTCCATCTTTGAAGGGATCACCACTAATTTCTGGGAGGAAATAGATGGAGTATTTGAAGCTATAAAATCTCTATGCAATTGAACCTGAAGTGGATTGATATAGACTGTGACTCAAAAGTTGTTGTGTAGTGCATCAAGAAGAGGGCTATTCCTTGGGCGTTCTAACAAAAATGGTTGTTTTACTTGAAGTACTTAATGGTATTCAATGGAATATTCACTATTGTTTTCGTGATGTAAATATGGTAGCGGATGGTCTAGCAAAGCATGCAACGGCAACTCGATTGTTGCATATTTGGGACACCCCTCCGAGGTTCTCGGTTAATGATATGGAATGGGATGCAATGGAGAGGCCTAGATTTCTCTTTATATAATGTCTAGGTTGTTTTTCAATATGTGCTTTTTATAAGTTGTCTTAGCTTCCTTCTCTGCTGATGGCAATGCCAAAGGTGGAGTAGGATGCTGGGAGTGTTTTTGTTTCCCAATTTTGGGCTTCTGTATAGTTTCACTCATTTTAGTATATACTTTGCTGACTGTAACCAGAAAAAAACATGCCAAATGAATTGAGTGGGTAGTAGGCCTAGAACATATGAGGCCAGTCGAACAACCTAAACCTTACAAGGTCTTCTACCCAACCTGAAGCAAATGTCGAGATTAGAAGCGGACCGACAGACCAATGTCACCAAAGGGACTTTAGCAGTCGAACGGCTAGGCAAGTGCCAGCGTAGAGAAGACATTACACAAATGTGTTGCCACATGAATTTTCGAACCACCGAATGAGCCCAACTACACTAGTTTCTTGACTGAACGACAAAACCAAAATACACGCCAGCCGAACTGAAAGAGGCATATACAATCTATCGCTCGAGGTAAGTAGCTCGGCAATCAGACCATTCCACTTAGGTCAATCTTCTTGAGACTCCAATAGTTTTCCTCACCAAGATACACTTACATGAAGGACTCACCAAGTCTGGCACGGGAGTTACAAGACACGAACCAATCCTAGAAGGGACTCCTAATAGAATATCAAATCTTTCCCAAAAGGAAGGATATCTCGCCATATCTTCCAGGATATGGCTAATATGTGGAGTTTTTATAATAGGGACATCCTCTATATTCACTTTCCCTTTATAACTCTCGCTATATTTATACTCCTACCAGCATTAGAAAGTTACCAAAGCTGGACTCCCACCCATGGCGGCCATCTTCAACTATAAATACTCAAGTAAACCTCTCTTTTTTTTGGGGGGGGGGTATCTTTTTTCATTCTTACTGGAATTATCTGTTTGTAGAGAGAACTAACTTAGGCAACGAAGAGTCCCTGCCAGATCAGCCCGGTGCTTACTCCCTTGTGTGTATTTTCCTTGTAGGACGTGGAAACCACCTAAGGCGATTTCTTGCCGTAATATATATATATATATATATATGGGAAGTGTTTCTTGTAGGGGAGTGTAATTCCTACACGTTCGTGAGGGCCAATAAGAACGCATGAGGAATTATCTAGAAAGATGCCATTTTCCATTTCATGGGGGAAGGCCAATCATTTCCCCCTCCCCATGTGTCTAGTATAATGGGCACACTCCAACACACCTTTTTCTATAAAGCAATTTTTTCTATCTAGTAGCGTGGCCTCTGCACCAGCACCCCAACCAATGGGAGCACATGCTCGGGCATCAACCAGGAGGGGTAGTGATCATTTTACACCCCTATATCTAAGCATAAGGGCACGCACCATGATAGAAGACACATCCCCTATATATATATATATATATATAATTCTACTATCCCTCTCGGGCCTCTCCCATCTTCATTCCTCTCTCTCTCTCCACTTCGACTCTTCCCTCCCTCGTCGGCTCTCAAACCCACCCCAGTGCACACGCAACTGCTAGCTACACTTGGGATTGTGTCATGGATTGATTTCACATCTCCTCCCATCTTTAGCATGAGAAACAACATTGATGTTGCTCAGCCTTCATCCTACTGAAGAGGAAGCTCTTCACATGGAAGTCGATGATCACTGGTTATGCCAATGTGTTTGAATGGATTATACAAGGAACTCTTCAATGACTTGTGTTCATGTCAATGGGAGACGAGCATCAATGATGTTATTACATTGTGGCACAATCGTAGAGTTATCCTCCTTTTTGCCAGAAAATGGAGGTAGATGTCGAAGAACTTCAATGGCAAATCTTCTTGTGACTCTCTTGGAAAGTTGACTTTCAACACGGTGATCCATCATATTTGGTGGAAAATGTACTAAAGATAAACTTCCTCCTCACGGTTTATTGAGTAGATTGGTGAGACCATTGCTTTTGAAAGTAGGGATAAAATTCTCCACAAATGTGCTATTTGTCCTGATTCCTTGAGAAATAGGTACCTTGCCTATTCTTGGAACCAACCTCTCATCTCCACACCCCATTAGTTATATGTATCATATGTTTTTATTAATGTTTCCCCCCGGCTTTTGTTGTATCTCCCTTATTTGGTTCATTAAAAAAAATACCAGACATAGCAGCGGTTTTAAACACCATAGATATGGCGGCATATATTTTTAGATAGCCAAATCCACCCCTTTTGGTTCATTAAAAAAAAATTGTTTATTTATCTCATTTTGTAACCTGTTGAAGCAAATGAGATATTCCCAAAAGAAATAGAAGATACAGCCATACAACATCAAAGATACAAAGCTTAGAAGACAAAACTACCAGTTAAAGCTATAATATACCAATCCTACCCAAAAACAAATTAACAGCTCGCCACAAAAGCCTGCAGCTAGTAAAAGTCATCAAAACCGGCCAAGACCCTTCAAGTGTCATATAAACCAACAACATCTCTATCAACCTGTCCCCGGAGTAACTAAACTATATTAAAACAATGAATAAAACATGCAATGGAATACCCACCAAGAACGAACTTGTCATTCAAGATTTGCCCTTACTTCTCCAAACATAGCATCTTAAACATTTGACAAGAATGCTTCTAACTATTTTTTTGGTAGTTAAGAAGGGAAGTGAGTACCAGTCAAGAGGTCTGAACTTGAGACCTCTTGGTAAGCATGATTTTTTTGCATACCACAGTTCACCAATTGCGCTAGACAGTTATTGTTGAGAATGCTTCTAACTTTTGCCTAATGAGACAAGCAAAAATTGCATCAGAATAAGTTGATGATGAAGGCTCGCAAGTAAAATGTGAGCACGAGAAAATGTGTAACTAAATGAAGGCTAATAATGACACCAATCCTGCAACATCTATAACATTAAAAACCATTCTTTATTTGCACTTTCTGATCAATACAAAATGTAGGAGAGGTGAGGTCTTAAATAATACACCGTAGGGGAACTAATGCCACTACAAATGAACTGATATCCACAAGAAATACACTTCAAAGTATAATTATAATCATTTCTTTGTAAACAGAAATAGTGAAAAGAGATGAAGAACCTAACTCTTGTTATTATATAAGATAAATACCCTGAACAAAAACAATCATCCAAAATTATGCTTTGAGAAAGCTATGTTCTTCATTACCTTGCATGAAAGGTGTCTATGGGAATTGTAGCTGAGTTCTGCATCGTAACACAACAACATAAACTCAACATTCCCATTCTGCAAAAGTAGAAGCACAAATTCCTTAGTAATTTGTCCTCCAAAAAGGATAGCAGTTTTTTAAGGATGCGTCAGGTATGCATTCTTAGAACGTGTTCTGGGTATAGAATGCATTCTGGAACTACAGAAATGCTGTTTGGTACACATTCTCATTCTAAATTCCCAAAATGGAATCAAGAACGGACCTCGTTTTGGAATGGGTAAAATACCCCATTCCACATTCCCCTTTTTGGCTCATCTTTCATTTCGACTCCAAACTCTGAAGAACGAAAAGACAACATGTTGAGAGCAGTTACAAAAGTGAAGCAGTTCGGCTTTCTCCTCACTGAGTACAACAATTACGCAAACACTTCGTCCCTCCTAGGTTACTATGTGCTCTTCTGGGAACTCAAAGCTAGAAGAGGGAGTCCGGATCAGCAGCTGCAAGAGATGGATCCCAACATGATGGAAGAATGTTGGTAGCTGCCATTGGCAGATGGGTTGCAGTGTAGAGCGAGAGACTCTATATGATCCATTCCAGCATATAGAGGCTTCTTGGACAAAAGGTCTCTGTTACAGTCCACCACACTTCAGAAACTCCACCATTGCTAATGTCATTACCTTCATCGCCTCCATCTCCGCCTTCTCATTTTCCTCTTAATTGTTGTTAGAGCAAACACCAAAAAATACGAAAATAAACCAAGATAGATCCACACAACAGATTTAACGAGGTTCACACACCTTCAAAATAGGTCAACAAATTCAAGACAAACTTAACAATTGCCTCTTTCGCCATCCTTATACCAGCTTTGCCTTTGAAGCCACATTTGGTTAAAGTCGGGGATAACAAAACTAAGGTATCTTCGATTGTTGTGATTGATCATCCATTTGGTATTCCTGCAATTGAGGAAACATCCACGTCACCATTGAGCACAAGGATCTCCGGTGTTTGTGCTTATGGGTGCTATTTTTGACTATGTTTTTCCAACCTGTATGGGTCGTCTTTGCTTTTCCATTGCTGTAAATTTCTTCGTGGTTACAGGTTGGTTGAAATAATCTAGGAACTTAAGCTCCGAGCACCACCGCAGGACAAAAAACAAGAATGATCAGAAACCAAGCTAGATTTTCCCCTCACAGCAGGGAAACCTCACAGAACTGTTTCAAGAATTAAACACAAAAAGCATGGAACAATGATTGTGTAGAAAAAAGATCTCACAAAAACCTTGAGGAACACAAAAGTAAACAACACGCTATGTCTGTTTTTTAAGTTAATTTTCAGTATCTTTTAAGTAGCCTATGAAGTGTTCGATGAAAAGCCCAACTATTCTTGGAAAAAAAAAAAGCATTTTAATAAAAATTGTACCCAAACAGTGTTCATATTCTCAGTTGAGAATGCATTCTATGTTTTGAGAATGAGAATGCGCATACCAAACACAACCTAAGTTACATCAGCCCAACACCACCAGTCAAGAGATCAGGGGAATGTCCTTTATGAAAAGAAACTCAACCAATCCAATTTCCCACCTTTTCCTAATCTGACCAGTGTCATTTTGTAATGAAAATGTCAACTACAATGAAACCTCTTTAACACATACTATACTGGAGTCTCACAGTCAGAAATTTTCACATGAGATTAAATAAACTGAAAGTAGTGTCATAATCAAATATATGATCACCTATAATGCAGGACAACAAAAGTATTCAATATACAGTGAATAACCACCAGTCCTTGGAGCATATAAAAGGAAAACAGAATAAACTACATTGAGAACTCCAGCCCAAAATAAACTACCTTAGACAAGTTCCTTTAAAAAAAAAAAATACAAAACAAAACAATTCTGTCAAAATCGAACCACAGCTTTGAGGGAATAATGATCCCTAGTTTTCCTAAACCTATGGAGTATGGAAGGTTACTTGATTTGCTCTAGTTAGATCCTATGATCAGAATTAACTTAGGAAGCTTTACACCACTTAATTCAAGGTGGGTGAATGGATTTGGATCAAAGCCAACATTTCAACCAGGTCAGATGATCTGCCAATGTCAACAAGCTATAACTCAGCCGGGTAGAAATTGGATTTGCATCTAGACTTACAAACGGTTCCTTTGTGCTTGAAGAACTTGGACAATGGAGGTGAGGAGATCCAACTTCTCAAAAAGACTCAATGGGTAATTCAGGCAGTTGGAGTGCAAGAATAATACTACCAGTCAACAACATTTAGCCATAACAACAATCATGTTGAAAAGTGAAAACAAGGTAGGGAATGGGCAAGTTATAATGTCAATAGGCGTTAGAAGTCAAGGTCATGAAGAAGTTCAAAATCCCTTCACACATCTGATTGCCTCATCATTCTTGCCATATTGTCTTGGAACTAAAAGAATCTTAAAATGCCTGAACATAATAGAATAAAAACTTACAATCTGGCAGAGGGTTGGTGTAAGAAAAAAAAATTTAGATCCATAATTGAGGAAAAGAAAAAGTAAGAAATGGGCATGTTAAGTTTGTCTCGAATTTTTGACCCGTTTAGAAGATTGATCCGCTCCGACATATTTTGGTGGCTATCAGAATGAAAAGTTTTTTGAGATCTGTGATGGAAGCAGAGGGGCTGGGCCGATAGGCCCAAGCCCGTAGCCCATCACTGATCTCGTATGGGGGTGCGGGGGTGGTATGGTTCGACTGGATTGACTGCGACCCGATGGGTCAACCCGCGACTTGGAGTCTATATAATGTACTATTGTCTTGTTGAAAAAGTCATTGTATTTTGGGGGTTGTCGAGCTAGGGTTTCTGGGCGAGTTTTCATGCCGCTGCTTGGGTGTAATCTCTCTTCTGCATAGTGAAACATCTTCTTCTTTACTCAAGGACATAGCACACCACACTGGTGTGTAAACCTCGTTAAATCTCTATATCGTGCGGGTCTTTTGTCTATTTATTTTCGTATTTCTTGGTGTTTGATCTAACAAGGCAGGTCATAATTTCAATAAGCTTCAGAAGTTAAGGTTATTAAGGATTAGCCTTAGGCAAATGAATCTCCACATAAAAAATTCCTTAATTGAGGTGAATAACAAAATATATTGTTCTCAGGAATTCAAAAACGGGGAATCAAAATCTGTTATACCCGAGCCATAAATCGACATTGTGTGCTTGACTGCAGATGAACCACAAGAGGGGGATGGTGTCAAGGACTACTGGCTAGCATCATTTTTTTGCCACGAGGGAAGGATTGACCCACTTGCAAGTTTTACTCATGCCAGGACAATTGAAAGGATTATAAATCTCCAAGGAAGTTAGTGTAGGTCTTCTGCCCTTAAGGAGATCCACCTGAAGCCGAGTAATGAATGACACTGAGGTCGGTCCCACACCCTTGTACAGGCCCTAGAATCCTCCAGTGCAACAACGTGAAGTTTTTCCAACTATGTTGGGGACAATTGACCCACATCATTAGGAGTATTATGGCAAAGGAGGTTATTTGACCTTGGGGTCCGAACCCACGCACCTGTGCACTTCAGATCACCTCCAATAGATGGTACAACTTACAAATGGGTGGATTAATAATTGATTAGATCACCTCAAGTTGAGCCCACTAGTGCCAATTGGGGAATTAACCCAATAATGGGAGAAAATCCATTTATTTCTTAAACAGACCTCAGTGAACTTAAGTTATCATATAAAGAGTTATAAACAAAACCCATTTATTTTCCAAACAAGCCTTAGTAAACTTAAGTTATCATATAAAGAGCTATCAGAAAAACCCATTATTTCCCCAAACAAGCCTTAGTGAATTTAAGTTTCTATACAAGGAACTACTAGTTCATTTGTTTCACAATTTGTAAAGGCAAGAGAAGAAGAAAAGAGAGAAAGAAGAAGAAGAAGAGAAGAAGGAGCTTGGAGCATGGGCGGAGATCACCTCCACTCATCTACACATTAAGGTGAGTTAAACTCTCTCCCTCTACCTCTATTATATACTTACTCTCTCTTTCTTACCCCATTCTCCGCCCAAGCTAATTGGGAACCCTAACTAAAATCTCCATTCTCCTACATACTTGAATTACAAATTAAATTGGGGATTTTGTGTAGGAGACCTAATCTAGCTAATTGAACCACTTACCTTTGAGTGTGAAGACCCAATATAGAAAAGACCCAATTTAAAACCTTAGATTTAGTTACTTGAACCCTAGATTTGAGAAATTGACCTTCTATGATCTACCACCCTAACTCAACTATAGGTTGGGGAATTGGTGAAGAAGATCTAGACCTAGGGATTTAGGCTATCACATTTGGTTTAGGGATCCAGCCCATGGACCCTCCCAACCGAATTTTCCAAATTGGGTAACCGAAACCCTAAATTGGGGAAATTAACCAAATCCCCTATGATCTACCGCCATAATTCCACTTTAAATTTGAGGAATTGATGTAAGATACCCAGATTAGAGGAATGAGGTGTCTATGTTTGGTTTAAAGACCCAATGTATGCAAACCCTAACCAATTTTCCCCAAATTGAATAACCAAGAATCTTAAATTGAGGAAAATGACTAAAACTATAAAATCTATGTAACCTATGTGACTAATTACATCATTCCCAAGATGATTAGTGTATGCATGTGCTGCATGCATGAAATCTAACCCTAGAATGCTAACCCTAACATGTACACCTACCTAGCATGGGCAAACCATGTGGTGGGGGTGTAATCAACACCATAAAAGTGAATTAGAGGCATACAAAGCTTTGACCTAAAACCCCTTTTTGTTTCCAATGAATAGAACCGTCAAGTAGTGAGGCTACACAACTTGTAATCATCAATAGTATACGGCTCGTAAAGACGAGAGGTGAGTGCGTGTTGTGTTTTATTTTACGGAGTGTTTAATTTTAATTTATTTATGCATGATCATGTTGTTTGTTTAGATCTATGTTACATGTCAATTCTTTAAGTTGATGTATATGTTGTGTGTTGTGTTACATATCAATTCTTACAAGTAGATATTATCCTATTTAGAAATTAATTACAAATCAAATCAAATCCCTCCCTTTTACAAAGATAGAAACCCAATAAATTAGAATTCTCACTTTCTCAAAGTAAAAACTAAAATTAGAAACTAGCTAAATAATATCTCCCTAACTATTAAAAGGAAATATGAAAATGGAAACTACATCAATCAAAGATTTCCTAAAATCTTGCAGCCTAACTACTCCATGTGAGCTGGCCATGGGGCCCACGAATCAAGAGGCAATCTTCTTCAAGTCTTCTCCACATTATGAGCTTGCAATGGGACCCATATTGGTTACTGTTCACATGAACAATAACTTGTGAAAAAAAAACTACCATCAAAGAAATTCAGTTTCTAAGACATGTTCTCATCAAAAAAATATGGAGTACTCTCAAAGAAAGTACATCGACACTAACAAACTATCGTTGATAGAAAAAATCATAGCATTAATCACTTTTTGAGCATAAGAATATCCAAGAGAAACAAATTTAGTAGCACAAGGAATAAGGATTAAAGTACCAGTATCGTCACCTTATCAGACGGCTAAATTTAAAATACATATTAGAGGGTATCGTATCATATTGTAGATACACTAAAGTATATTGGTATTATATACTTTTGAATAAAAAAAAAAAAAAAAAAAAAAAAAAAAAAGAAATATATAACATGTATCATGCATAAACTCTAAAATGGAGAATAGCGTATTCAGAGACAAGTGCATTCAATTGAAACTATTCAAAAGATGAGGTTTCTTACATGTAGTAATAATCTATTGTCGACTTTCTAAGAAATTTTAAAATCTATGAACAATTTAATGCAAAATTCATGTTTGATGCAATGTTTAGTTTGTTTTACCTAAATCTACTCAAAAAAAAAATCCTAATTGTTTGATCTTGCCATCTAGCTTCTTATAGAAAAATACTATTAAAACACTGCAAAAGGGATGACAGTTACCATCAATTTCTGGTCATTTATACTAATGTTGTGGATGTACACTCATAAAATTGTGCCACATGCTCATAGGGCCAAGATCAAATCAAACTTAATTGTTTGATCTTGCCATCCAGCTGAAGTTCAAGTTTTCCTAAGAGAGAGAGAGAGACCATTGAAGGGTGCATCTCGAAATATCTTTCGTTAAGGACATATAATAGTCAAATAAAGTTAATGATAGAAATGCTAGGAAAGACATAACAGATATGTTGGAAAATTTATGATTGGTCAAGTAATATAGATGCATCCAACGCTTGCTCCTAGTCCCTAACTAGATAGTTCTCATATCTACTCTATGCATCTTCTTGTGCATCACGCAACAAACTCAGCAACTTGATATGATACATGTATTTTAACTTTTTTTTTTCTTTTTAATCAAGGTTAGAATGTAAATAATGAACAAAACAAGTGCAACAAAACTCTGGGTGTTAAAGAAAATAGCGGATTAGAAAATACAAAAGATATATATGAAATAATAATGATTAAAAATCTTTAATAGCTAATGATTTTTTTCTTTCAGGAATACCATTCTGTTGAGGGGAATATGAACAACTAGTCTAATGACTAAGGCCACACTCACAACAGAATAACGAAATTTCACATCGAGTATACTTGAGGAGATTATCAGAACGAAAGACCAATAAACATATACCAAACTTAGTTTTTATTTCATTACGAAACTATTTATTTATTTTTTTTATTTTTTATTTTTTTTGCTAACGACGGGTATCCAAGGAACAATTCAACTTTCACTGAAAGCAGTGAAGAGCATTAAACACCCCCGTGTGAGTGGCCCAAGGTGTACCTAGTGGGAGTCAAACTCAGGACGTCCGAGTTTATGGATCGTACCAAGTTCGTGGCTCACCAACTATGCTAACACCTTGGGTTATTATTATTATGAAACTGTTTAAAACCGATAAGAATTTTGAACAATCCTTAAACAAATACAACCATATTAATCTAGAGTTATTGTCCATAAAGGTAACAATTTAATGAAAAACACACCCACTTTTAATTTGACTCAAGCCCCAAATGGTAGAATGAACTAAAGAAAACAATGACAGACTAACATCATCAGAATAAATAAAAGGACGGTAATTTTTTTCGAACTCACAAGCTTCACACTCAATACACAAAATTGACTTGCAACTAGGAACCATTTTAAACATAATGCTCTTTTGATCTTGGAACAAAGGAAAGACTAGCTAAATGATGACGCTTTATTCAAAAGGTGCTTTACACACAGAGAGCATTACAGTGTCTTTCTTGGAAAGAGTTGGAGTTGATCCATTCCATGATTTCTTTTGCTGCCGCTTAAATCTCCACTTGCCAATGCTTAGTTGTTTGTCTTGTTGGATCTCTTCCCACAGTTAATAAATACAAATACAAATCATACCAAAGAGAACTAATGAGACGGTAATCTCTGATGAGTGATGTGTTGATCGTCAACCCATGTATCCGTTTCAGCTCCCTCATGCTTCTACATCTGTATGGTAAAAGGAGGATTTCGTCGAATCTTACCCTCATGATCGTCGTTTGAAATGAAACCTCACCGTATGCGCATCAGTGAGCGCCGGTGTTTTGTAAGATGATTTTTTAATTGATAAGGGAATCAGGGAAAAATCACAGACAGCTCCCTTCAAAGTTCTTTGTTCCGCCATGCAGGTTTGAATTGTTGTATGATGGTTTCATTGCGATTTTGGTGTTCAGTGCCATTTCAGTGGAAAAAAAATAAAAAATCTGAATCGTATTTGATCGATTTGGATCGGAATCAATCATGATTGATCCTGATTTTGGATGTTTTGAAACGATCGAGTCCAGTGTTTTTTCTCACTGTATCGTTGGGTTTTCAGATTTAAAGGGCTACCTGAAGATTGCCGAATTTATATGCAGGTTGCCGGAAAAGAAAGTAGTACTGGGATGATAGATGAGGTTTTGTATTGAAAAGGTAAATAAGTCCAAATACATTAAAGAAGTATACTAAGAGCATTAACCACAATATGGCATGACTTGATGGATTATACTTCAAAACTCACTCACGGTATTAGCTTGGGTGGATTTATTTAGGGCTAATTATAGTGGTCTCTCCTGCAATTTATCCTAATGTTATAACCATCCTCGCAGAACTGACAATTACACTGTACCTTTTGCAATTAACGTGTTATTAAAAAAAAGAAAAAAACAGTTTTACCTTTCGCACTAAAACACTCTAAAAACCCATTCTCTGATGGGTTCTGGGCTGATCGGGCGTTGTTGAGGGTTTTCGATGGGAGAAATTCCTGCTATTTCAATACCAGTGTGATGGTGATGGATCTTGATAGATGGAGAGAACTAGGGCAACTATGGGCAACTATGATCTTATTTACAGATCAACTCTTCAAAACTTGTAAATGGGCAATGGAACATGTTAATTAAAGAATAGAAGTCACTCATCCAGATGTCTTTGTCCTATTTCCCCTATCAATTCATGGCATTCTTGGGCCCTTCGTTCAGTTTACTCTAGAGGACATTGAAATGGAAAGGAGTCCAATCGATTCAAATAACTGCAATTCCAATTCGAAAACTCTTCTGCAATTATGAGAGCAAGTTGAACGAGTTAAAGACTTCTAGAGAATCTTTCCCTTACTATTAGCGTAGGGTGTTGTGTTGTATTTATAAAGTATGAGAAGATACATACAAGTTGTAGTTTGTTACAACAATACATATGATAAGCCTTAGCTACTCAACAGAGAGTTTGAGTGGGAGAGGAGACGTGAGAAGACTTGGTCTCCTCTATAGTAGGGTCTTTGTGTTGGATAAGGATACTATCCGTTACACGCCCTGCAAGCGAAGTGGTCCTTGTCGGATGGTGAGCTTGTCCCGAAGAGTCTTGAAACGTGGAGCAGGAAGTCCCTTGGTCATGACATCTGCAATTTGATCAGAACTGCGAACAAACCAAATGGAGAGTGCATGGGCAGCAACTTGTTCACGAACAAAGTGATAGTCGATTTCAATGTGTTTGGTGCAAGCATGGAACAACGGATTGGCGGCAAGGTAGGTAGCACCAATGTTATCACAGTAGAACACTGGTGGAGTGGAGGAAATGGCAAGATCGACTAATAACTAACAGATCCATACAAGTTCATGCATTTGCTAACCCCTTATATTCAGATTCACTGGATGATCGGGCCACTGTGTGTTGTTTCTTAGAACTCCATGAGATCATGTTAGGGCCAAAGTAAATGCAATAGCCACTGGTAGATCAGCGGTCATCAGGGCATCCAGCCCAATCGGCATTAGTGTAAGCATAGAGTTGGACCAAAGGAGATAGGCGAATGTGGAGACCAAAGTCGATAGTATTTTTAAGATAGTGGAGCACCTGTTTGACAGCTGTCCAATGGTCTATAGTGGGGGAATGCATAAATTGGCACACTATTGACGGAGAAGGCAATGTTAGGCCTGGTCAAAGTGAGGTATTGCAGAGCTCTAACCGTGCTATGATAAAGTTGTGGATCATGGAAGGAAGCACCTTGAGCGTGGGACAATGATGAGGTAGAGCTGGGCGTTGGCATTGGTTTGGCACCCTCCATGTGAACTCGATTGAGAAGGTCCAAGATGTAATTGAATTGAGAAAGGAAGAGACCTGAGATGAGCGAATGGCCTCAATGCCAAAAGCATAGTGAAGGTTGCCAAGGTCCTTGATGGCAAATTCAGTCCCAAGTGTGGTAATGAGATCCTGGATGTTGGCTGTTGGGGTGCCGGTGACAATTATGTCGTCAACATAAATGAGAATATAAAGTGTACAACTGCCTTTGATATTAACATAGACCGCAGGATCAGCTTGTGATGCCATGAAACTGAGAGAGCTAAGGAATGAGCCAAGGCAGTGAGACCAAGCGCAAAGTGCCTGTTTGAGGCCATAGAGCACACGTTTGAGATGGCAAACATAGTGAGGGAAGGCAGGGTTGACAAAGCCTTGGGGCTGGTGCATAAAGACCTGTTCCTGAATAGTGCTATGGAGAAACACATTTTGGACATCAAGTTGGCGAAGAGGACAGCCACAACTAATAGCAATGGAGAGAACTATTCTGATGGTTGTGGGTTTGACGACAGGACTAAAAGTCTCAAAATAGTCAATGTCCTCTTGTTGGCGGAACCCTTTAGCGACAAGATGAGCTTTGTAGCGAGATACTGTGCCATCAGAGTTGCGTTTGATACGGAACACCCACTTGTTCCCAACCATATTCATAGATGGTTGAAGAGAAACTAATTTCCATGTACCGTTATGCAAAAGAGCATTAAATTCATTGCTCATTGCAGCACACCACTTGGGATCCTTGCTGGCAGTAGTGTATGACTTTGGTACGTCATCAGGAGAGGTAATGGAGGAGATGAGAGCATGAGGGATAGAGTGTTTGGTAGCTAACAAGCTTAGTTTGGTGACCGCTTTGGTGATTCCGGCTTTGGAGCAGGTAACCATATGATGATTGGGTGGGTTTGAGGTGGGAGGGGGAGAAAATGTGTTAGACGTTGATGGAAGAGTGGGTGAAGAAGGTGGTGGAGAGCATGTAGTGGGAAGAGGGAGTGGAGGGTTATTTGATGGAGGGTTAGGAGAAGTACATGGATAAATGACGTCACTGCTAGCAACTAGTATGGGAGAGGGTGATGTTGGTGATGAGGAAGGGCTGTTGGGTGGGCGCATGGCATAAGGAAAAGCCTTCTCATCAAATGTTACATGTCGAGATACATAAATGCGACCAGAATTGGGTTCGAAGCATTTATGACCCTTATTTGTATTGCTGTACCCAAGGAATATGCATTGAGTGTTGCGGAATTGTAATTTGTGACTATTGTAGGGGCGTAACCAGGGGTAACAAGCGCGACCATAAGTTCGTAACATGTGGTACTCTGGTGGTTGACCAAATAATTTCTCAAATGGAGAATGATTCTGCAAAATAGGGGTAGGGAGCCGATTCACCAAGTAGTTAGCAGATTCAAATGCTGATACCCAAAAAGATAAGGGAAGTTGTGTGCGGGCTAATAGTGTCAACCCTGTTTCAACCACATGTCGATGCTTGCGTTCAGCCCGGCCATTTTGTTCAGATGTATGTGGGCACGAATATTGATGTGTATTGCCATGAGAAGAAAAATAGTGATCAAATGCCTGATATTCAAGAGCGCCATTTGATTGAAAATTGAATTGAACAATTAAAAAATGTAGCCACATGCTTGTGAAATTTAATGAAAGTAGGCAAGGCGTCAGAAAGTCGAACAAGTGGAAAGATCCATGTGAACTTGCTATAATCATCAAGGAAAGATATATAATAACGATAACCATTAATAGATGATTTGTGAGAAGGTCCCCAAATGTCCGAATGTATTAAGGTAAATGGGGAAGATGCAATAGAGTAATTTAAATTAAAAGGGAGTTATGGGATTTGCCCATTTGACAAGAGATACAAAAGGAGGAAGACACATCAGCTTGAGTTGGCAAGTTTACTTGATGGAGAATGGATTGCAGACAGCAAGAGGATCGATGACCAAGGCGATTGTGTCAGATGGAAGTAGAAACCCATTCACCGACATAGAGCTTGGGCGTAGGAAGCAAGGCCGGAGAGGGTGACGCAGGAGAACGGGAGAGGCGGGGGAGATAATGAGGCCATCCTTAGTAGTACTACGGAGGAGAGTTTTCCTCGTTCGAATGTCCTTCACATAACAACAGTGAGGGTGAAATTCAAGCACAACATTATTGTCAGTGGTAAAACGACTAACAGGCAGTAAATTTTTTTTTAATCTCAGGCACATGAAGAATATTACGAAGGTGAAGAGGGGTGGAAGAGGAAGAAATAGTAGAATGACCGGTGTGAGAAATTTGCAAACCTGCACCATTACCAACTCTGACTTGGTCTGTGCCGTGGTGTGGAGCAGTGAGAGTCATGTTCTCCAAGTTAGCGATGAGATGATGAGTGGCCCCAGAGTAGGGGTACCAAGCTAGATCAATGGCGGGTTGAGAAGTGGCAAGAAGAGCTGATGGCTGAGCTTGGGAGTGAGCTTGTGAGGCTGCAGCTTGATAACTAGGATTGAATTTGTTGTAACAAGAAACCGTTGTGTGGTTCGAGCGATGGCAGATCTAGCATGGAGCTTGGAGCAACGGTGGTTGGGAGGAAGCAGTTGGTGAAGCACGATAGCCATTATTGGAGTAACAATCACGAACGTTGCCACGACCACGATAGCCATTGTTGGAGCGACCACGAGAACCACGGTTGGAGTTGGACGAGCCCTTACTAGTGTAGTTGGCTTCAACAGATGAGTCGGTTGGAGGGAAAATCCAAATGAGAAGAACATTGTTGTTTGAAGAGTTCTTGACTGAGGCACAAGGCAGTGAAGTCATCAAGACTGAGGGGGTCAATATGAGAGGTCATCAACGTGGTGAAGGACTCATAGTCTTCACCAAGACCTCGAAGAATGCTACAAATGACATCGGGTTCAGAGACTAGATGTGCAGTTGTAGCCAAATTATGAACAAGGGTCTGGACTTGTTGGAGATGGTCGGCCATCTTGAGGGTGCCCTTTTTGAGTTGAAGATGCTGATATTTCAGTTGCATGATGCGCGCTTGCAATTGAGATGCATAGATGCATTCTAATGTTTTCCAAGCAGCTGCAAAGGAAGAAGGCCAATAATGTGAGCGAACGCGTGTTCGGTAAGAGAAGAGATGATCCAATTGATGATCACTTGGTCTTGAAGGCGCCAGAGAAGATAAGCCGGATTGGGAGATTCGATGGTAGTGGATGAAATAGTTTGAGGGGGACAAGGAAAGCACCCATCTACATAACCATAGAGATCGTGAGCATGGAGAATTGGAAGAAATTGGGATTTCTAGAGAAGGTAATTGGATTGGTCAAGTTTGATGGGGAGGAGTTGGACAATGTTGTTTGGAGAGACAATGGAAGGTGTAGAAGTGGAGGAAGCAGAAGTGGTGGAGGATGGGGAGTCTGATAGTGCCACATTACAGGAAATGTGAGTCAAACAGCTCTGATACCATGAACGAGTTAAAGACTTCTAGAGAATCTTTCCCTTACTATTAGCGTAGGGTGTTGTGTTGTATTTATAAAGTATAAGAAGATAAATACAAGCTATAGTTTGTTACAACAATACATATGATAAGCCTTAGCTACTCAACAGAGAGTTTGAGCGGGAGAGGAGACGTGAGAAGACTTGGTATCCTCTATAGTTGGGCGTTTGTGTTGGATAAGGATACTATCCGTTACATGAGCAAATGCTTGGAAACTATAAGGGGAAAAAGAAGATGAACAAGGATGATGAGGCAAAGCCATGGAACCTTTCTTCACTGATAGCTTAGGGTTAGGCTTTATGTGAGAAAAGAAACCCCTCAAGAGCAACATCCATGGATGGAGGTAGTTATGCGTATTCATGCCATCATCGCAACTAGTCGGAGCGTTGAGTGTTGTCACCTTTTGATCAACATCTATTTGCAGGTAGTTGGGTTCTTCGATAGATGGAGGTGGAGAAGAATAACTGAATAAGTATGATATTTGGTTAAGGGTACAAGGGTATAATAGGAAGTTCCCAGTCCTATAAAGGTTTTCGAGTCTTTAATAAATTATCTAAACAAGCCACGCCATATTATAACAGATTCTCACTTACGGATTCTTAACATCGATCGTCAACTGCAAAGATACAGTGTAATTGTCAGTTCTAAGAGCAGTGAATCTTCACGTAAGTGGATGTACGTGAACGTCTCTGATCCATGGATATGATATCTATTAAATGAGGAGATAAAAAATAGATACCATATCCACGGATCAAGGACGTTCACATACATTCACGTATGTGAAGATTTATCGGACTCGTCAATTCTACTGGAGATGGGAGATGGAAGATGGAAGACCACTTTAATTAACCCAATTATAACCATCAAGGGGTGGAGAAAGAATCCGCTGCTCGTACGATCACCTGGTCATACGAGTCAATGACCAACACGTGTCTCACTTTCTACCATTACAAGGATAAAGAAAGGTATATCTAAGAACAAAAATGATAGGTATTGATCGCTGATTTGTACAATCAAGTGATCGTACTAGCAACAAATTCGTTCAGCAAGGGGTGGATGGAATAAGGTCAATCGCCAAGGAAGGACGATGTAAATTTTCCAAAAAATAATTTAAGTTGACTTCACTACTGTGATGTGACAGACGAACGGTGCCCTTTTTTTAAGGAAATAATAAATCTAAATATTCAAAAGTGGGCCTTTTGTTTATTAATATAAGATTATAATTAAATAGATAACTTTGTTTTTGGTGGAAAGAGATAACTAGCTCATAGAAATAAATAATATAAAAAGAAAGCTTTTTGTTCAGGAAAACGCAACGCTAGTGTCATTCTTTCTCGTCTTCTTTATAAAATGAATTCTCTGCCTTAATACTACACACTACGATGGGAAGAAACTGATCCAGAAAGAAGCTGAAATGGAATTCCAAAACGATCGAAGGTAACTGATGGCAGAGGGTGTGGTAGGCCTTTTATTGGAACGCTTGAGCGATTTGCTGGTGAGCGAAGTAGAACTGCGGACAGGAGTTCGCAGGGCATTTATTGAAATAAAAGATGAATTGGAAGGCATGAGAGCCTTCCTGAAAGATGCAGATGCATGGAAAGATAATGACAGAGCTCGCTCTTTCGTTGGCCAAATCAGAGATGCTGCCTATTCCGTCGAGGATGTGCTTGACGATTTCACTCTTGGCCTTGCCCAGCTTCGTGATGGAAGTGGGAAGAAATCCATTGGTCCTTCTTGTCTCTGCAAACCCACTTTCTCTATTGCCCATCTAATCAATCGCCGTCGGATAGCATCTGCGTTACGAGATTTGAAGATCAAAATCCATAACATCAATCAGTCGAACCCAAGGTACCATAGTTTCGCCAATAAAGAAATTGGGTGGAGCTCAGGTGCTTTCGGCAATGGATGGCGTGACCCTACCGGAGCCGACGCCCTCGTCATCCCCAGGGAAGATGAAGTGGTGGGTATCGACGAGCCCAAGCGATGTTTGACGAAATGGTTGGTCCAAGGAGAATTAGAGCTCAGCGTGCTTTCTTTGGTAGGTATGGGTGGAGTGGGCAAGACTGCTCTGCTCCGTAAGCTCTACCACAGCTCAACCGTAAAGCATTACTTCGAACGTCACGCTTGGGTTACGTTGTCCGCGTCTATTAGCCGAGACGACATCTTGAGAAATTTGGTGCAACAACTGTTCGAAGGAATTCCTGAAGGAGTCTCTGACATGGAAGAACCGAAGCTGATGTCTCAGCTTAAGAGTGAGTTAATTAACAAAAGGTATGTTATCGTTCTTGATGATTTATGGAACGCAAGCACTTGGAAATCCATAGAAAAGGCATTCCCTGATGGTAGATGTGGGAGTCGGATAATTTTGACGACACAACAATATATCCCAAATTGTGATCAATACCCACTTCAAACTCTGTCCTTGGAAGATTCATGGACCCTCTTCTGCAGGAAGACATTCAAATCCGTTGTTGGGCACCGTTGCCCTTCGCATCTGGAGGAAGTATCACGGAAGATCGTCAACAGATGCCGTGGATTGCCTCTAACAGTCTTGGTGATTGCTGGTGTACTCTCTAGCATTCCCAAGAAATCGACTGAATGGTCCATTTTGCTTAGAATCCTGGATTGGCAGCTAGAACAGGATCCTTTGATTCATGATTCGCAGACCATCTTGTCCATTAGCTATAGCTATCTCCCTTACCGCCTGAAATCATGCTTCTTGTATTTTAGTGTTTTCTCAGATAATTATCCCATCAAGTGCTCGACGTTGATCAGGCTGTGGGTTGCTGAGGGGTTTGTGGAAAAGAGATATGGTGTTTCGACGGAGGAAATTGCAGAGCACTATCTTGCTGAACTAATCAACAGGAGCTTGATTGAGGTGGGTGATCGTGATTTAGATGGAAAGGTCAGGACTTGTAGAGTCCACGACGTTATTCGTGAATTCATCATCTCGAAATCTCAGGAGGAGAATTTCAATGTCCTGTATCGTGAACATGAGAAATGGCCCGAGGGGAGGATACGGCGTCTATCAATCATCCTCACTGGAAAAGAGTTTAATCCAAAACCAATAAGCTTACCATCTTTTCGGTCTCTCTTCATGTTTGGGATGATTCAAAATTCCACATCTTCCTTGCTTTCCCTCATCTCAAGACTTCCATTTCTAAGGGTTCTGGACTTGGAAAATACCTCTTTGCAGAGCTTCCCCAATGAAATTATAAATCTCTTGCATCTGAGGTATCTAAGTCTGAAGAACTCAAGGATTAGCTCCATTCCAGAGTCATTGGGGAAGCTTAAATCTCTACAAACGCTGGACCTAAGGCATTGTGATGGTATAAAAGAGCTGCCGCTTGAGATTTGTAAACTTCAAGAGCTTGAAAATCTCCTTGTCTATGCCTGTTCTGATGAAATTTCTATCACTAAGAAGGGTGTTAATCTTCCTACTGGAACAGGGTCCATAACAACACTAACCAACATTTCATCTTTCGATGCAAAGGAAGGCAGCAAGGTAGTGAAAGAACTGGGCAATCTAACCAATTTGAGGAAATTGGTAATAACCAACCTGAGAAAGGATGATGGGAGGTTTCTGTGCGACTCTATTGAACAAATGAAGCGTTTGCAGACCCTCAAGATAAGTGCAATAGATAGTGAAGAGCTTGTCATGCCATTGTTGTATTCTCCTCCCACACTTCTTCAAAAGCTATACATGCAAGGGGTCCTTGAGAAGCTACCCAATTGGATTCTCAATCTCACAAACCTAGTGAAGTTTATGCTGCAAGGTTCTAAGCTAAAAGAAGACCCTCTTAAAGGGCTTCAAGCGTTGCCCAATTTGGTGGAGCTTGTACTGTGGGATGCATATGATGGAGAAGAGTTATGCTTCAAGGGACAATGGTTTCAGAGGCTTAAGAGACTGGACCTCATTGGACTGGCTCAGTTGCGCTTAGTATCCGTGGAAGAAGGATCCATGCCTTATGTCCAGAAGATAACAGTCGAGGATTCTGAGAAGCTGGAAATGGTCCCATTAGGCATAGAATCTCTGGCATATCTAATGGAGATCAGGTTCATCAACGTCCCATTGAGAATATCAGAACACGAGAGGTTGCAGCGTGTTCCACTTTCAATTGTGGATAAGAGTAGAAAATTTGGCCGGGAGTGAACGTCTGCAGTGATTCTGGAAGCAACATTTGTGGGCAGAGAAGCCAGTCCTCTTGAGTTCTTCCACCCCCACGCACATCGAGTGGGCTGCCCGGGGGCAAGGGCAGGGTGGTCTTTACACAGCCCGCCTCATGTGTTTGGGCGTGGGGAATGCAAGCGGACATGGTTCTTTTTTCCTTGTACTTTTCTCCCCTCCCTCCCCCTCCCCCTCCCCCTCCCCCTCCCCCTTCTTTTTTTTCTCCACTTTCATACCTCTTATCACTTACCTATGGGCAAGAATTGTAAGTTTGCATTGATTCTGAGTGATTATTCTCTACAGTGAGTGTGGCAGTGCGATGAACATCGGATGGCTGAGAGCATTCGGACATGCATCCCGAGATCCTTTTGACCATCCGATGCTCACTGTAGAGGATGTTTTTGCATTGATTCCTGATTCCTTTGCTTGACTTCCCCAAGTATGGGTTTCTTGAAAAAATGCTTGTACCTTTGTGTATATTTATTTGAGGAAGTTATGAACTTTCCCCTCTTCCCTCTTTCCTTCGTCCTCTTTTTTATTTCACTATATCTGGTAGTAGGTCTGTAGGTGTGAAATACAATTTTTTTGACTTTTTCTCAAAAATTTGAGCAAAGTCACAACTTTTAAACCCAAACGAATTATTAATTCAATCGAATCAGAACTATATGAATAATTCAGATTTATTTATTGAACTTAAAAAGGTAGCAAACTGATAAAAAAAGTAAAAAATAAATATTTATAAAATTAATAATTATTAAAAATAATTCATTTTTTTTTGGATAACGATGGATATCCAAACCTTCGGTCTGACTAATCTCGTAGGCCTATACTGACCCCACAATAGCATAGACAGGGTCATACCGAGGTTGAATGAGAATCATTCAACTTTCACTGAAAGCAATGAAGAGTACTAAGCACCCCCACGTGAGTGACCCAAAGTGTGTCTAGTAGGAGTTGAACTCGGGACGGTTAAGTTTACAGTTCATACCAAGTTCATTGCTCATCAATTGCGCTACCCCCTTGGGTTTTATTTTTTAAGTCTGTCTAATGTTGGACTAACTATCAAAACCGTTCTTATTTATAACGATTGCTTCCCACTATTGTTTCATGTTTATCTGATGTGAAAATAAGTTATTGTGTAGTAAAATTATCTATCATTCTTTGTAATAATGATCGCCCACAAAAGACCAGTTCAATAGCATTATTTTGGTCATTATATATATATATATATATATATATTTGATCTTCTGACAAAGTCCATGTAACATCATGCTAACAACTGAGAACGATGTTTATATGAAACTCTACTTGCACCATAAGATCATCTAAATCTCTTTGACTAACTTGAGTGTTGGCTCAATCTGCAAAGATTTTAACAAGAGCATAAAGTTGACAATTAAGAAATGTACTCTCATTATCTAATTGTCTCCTAAATTAACCAAAGGAGATATACCATTAGAACAATCACACAAGCAAACAGCTAGGAATGAATGAATGAATGAATATGCTAGATCCAATACACATCATCTATCTAATTGATAGTCCTAATAATACAAAGCATGTGAAATAAGAACAATAAATGTTAAAATTGAAAATCTGAATTTTTTGATCAAAATTTTTATCGGTCAAACAAACGATTCCTGAATATGAGCCCAAATTTATTTTTGCCTCAAATTATTTTTTTACCAAATTCTTACTTTAACAAAGTGAATTATTTTAATAACTCTTTGCCAAAATAATTCTCAAATTCGAATTTTCTAACTATGAATAAGACAAATTATTATTAGAATTGAGGTGTCGGAATGGCTATTCTGAGTCATAGGCAATGGTATTGGGGATGGAAGGTTGAAAGCAGGGGGATTTTACAATGGAGATGTTGAAGGCACAGAGGAAATACAGTTATTTGGGTTTAATGTTGAGGTTCAACGTGGAAGGCGGAAATAATTTGATTCTTTCCGTCATGAATTTAAATATAAAACATAAGAAAAGTTTCTCCATTGATGTGATTCATTTCTTGAGTTAAATATTAGACATGCGAAAAGATAACTTAAACTTCTCACTTTCCACATCTATTTAATAAATATACAAATAAATAACAAAGGAGGAATCTTTTTTTTTTCTTTTGGTAAACAATAATAAAAGGAGAATAGATTAGTAAAAATTGACATTTTAACAACTCCACAATTTTTTTATGCTAATCTAGATGCAGCAAGCTACCATCATCAATCAAGAGTCCTCTCAATAAGAGAAAAGTCAAGTCTAAACGAAAATCCTTTTCAGCATCTTTCATTTTTTTTTCTTTAAAAACATTTTCCACTTGTCTATTAAATATGAGGCCACTTGTCTACGTGTTTAGGGGTTTGCTTTCCTTGTTATATTAACCAAGACGTCTAGGCTTACATACGCGCACCTCAACTAATCCTAGGGGAGTAATGCAGTAACCCACCGCCACGGTCTCCATTTAAATTGCAAATGCACATATGAAAAATCGAACCTAGGACCGATCTTCTTATTACTTGCACTAAATGCTCCAAGTACACCTTTTAAACCTTATCTTTTCATTATGTATTTCTTTCTTATTTATAATCTTGTAAGCTTGTTAAATAACTGGCCAAGTAATAAGATCGATTTTCACCAAGCAACTAGGGTGCCAACATCCAAACTAAAGGTTCGACCAATCCCCAAATTTTATGAATATTAAGACCCTTGGTCTCTAGCTCACATGTCGTGTTGCAATCTTATTGGTATTTGCCATGTGGAAAAATAAAGCTTTGAAAATTCAATGTTTTGGGAGAGGGCATAGTTGTGGCTACAGTACCTTGAGTATGCATGAACATACATGTTGATGGATACAAAAAATTAAACAAGCAATTCTTTAAGACCATAGACATTGAAAAGTACCCTAAGTAGGTGCCAGTTATCTAGCCAAAGAAGAGTGAAAGAGCCACAAACCAACCTGGATTTGATGACAAGAGCTACCCAGATGTCTATACTTTGATCTTACACTAAGAGACCATCCATATAGAATGCTCCTTAAGGTATCTAGAGTACATCCAATCAACCCAAAAACTGCTACTTTTAGATGCCAATTTCCAAATGAGCTTCAAAATTCTTGCAAGATTCACATATTTGGTTCTTTTTAACCCTAGTCCCCCTATTCCAGCTTGAGTTGTTTTGGAACAGACAGAACATCAATCTATCATGATTTTACAGGACACATTGGTCTTGTTTGTCTCTAAGAGTGAAATCAGACCGGATTTTCCAAACAGAATTCTACTCCAATTTTATTCCTGTAGAATAGGAATGAACAGAATAAAAAATGAGGAGTGTTATCAAACATGGTTTACTATTGAATAAAATCAGTGAAAGGCATGCTGGCCAATGTTGGGAAACCATGGATATCCAAGAGTCAAGGATAGCACCTTACAAGGCCATTCTGCTATTCAGTCCCACAATCTGAATTCAACCAGAAATTTACAGTCTGAGCTTATTGCCATGAGGTTCTACTTGAGCATATAAGAAAGATCCAGGTTCAAATTGCCGTAGTTTCGCCTTACAATACTGAGCCAGTTTTGAATCTCTAAAGGGGTGTTTGGTTCGGTAAATCAAATGGTGTATATATTGGATATGAATGTCAATCTTTTGATAGACATTCTTCTGAATTATGTTTCTTTCTGAAAAATCGTTTGGTTGCCTTGAGGTAGGGGTGTCAATCGATCGATCCGGCTCAATTTCGGTCCGGGTTGAGTCAGTTTTGGTGTGGGAAAGCTGAAACCAAAACCGAACCAATAAGGAAATTCTGGTTTCGGTGCGGTTTGGTTTCGGTTTGTCTTTGGTTTCTTAAATCGATTTGTAACCAGGTTGGTTTTGGTTTTTGGTCCAGTTTGGATTCGACTTTCAATATAAATGTATACAAAACTATGCAAATTTTGATTTTTTTAATGAATTTTGAAGTACTTCGGTTTCTTACCGGTTTGGTTTCAATTTCGGTCTGGGTTTTGAGCCAGTTTCGATAAGGTTTCGGGTTCATCAAGTTTCCGGTGCGGTTTGGTTTGGTTTTGGGGTTGCAATACTCCAAACCGAACGGAACCAATAAGGCTTCAGTTCGGTCCGTGTTGTTATCGGTTTGATCCGACCAATTTTATCGGTTCGGTTAAAGAATTGACACCCCTACCTTGAGGCTAGTACATGTTTCTCACGGGTTGAGATATTGGCTTCCGTAGAGAACTTCTTTCCGTTTTCTCCTTTTATATTAGGTGGTAAAAAAGTTGCTCAAATCTGAGTTTAGGTGTTGATGTAAACTCAGATTTGGAACACATCCTTTGTAATATGGTCATTCATGGGAAGCAAGGTACTCACTTATGAGGGTCAATCTAGAGGAACCAAACAGCTCCAAAAATTAAGAATTATCATTCTAAAGAATGTCATCCCAAAGATTTACTGAACCAAACACCCCCTAATGTTTCATGCTGCTGATGTTGAACTAGTATCTGTTGTAGGTGCCATCAAAAGTTAGCACATCAGTAGGTTGTAGAAGTGAAGCTATCTGGGAGACTAAACTCATCTCTAAGCTGTGTCCGCAGACATACTTATTTGGTTCCTCCACCACCCAAGGAAAAGGAATGAAAACCTGGAGCTCACTACAAATTCAGTTTATGGACCTAATAACAGAATAGGAGTCTGGATTTCATCAGAACTTCTCTAAACGTTGCTCAACTTATTCTCCCTGCTAAAAATGGATTTCTCAAATACTGGCCATCAAAAAACTAAAATGAAACGAGACTGCATCCATCTCTAATTAAAAGAAAACTAGAAAAGATCATCTCTATTGTTTTTCAGTACACAAAGGGTATAACAGCCTTTCTGGACTTGGGATAATCTTCTCCAAACTTCTCCAAGTACCATCGATGGTTTGCATGTGCCCTAGGCACCAAGTTCGCACATGTGTATAAGAAAAAACCAAGTCCTGCCAAAGACCATGTCATGAATGTCCAACCGAACCATTCAACAATTTCTCCAAAGTAGTTTGGGCAACTCACACTCTCAAACCATCCTCCTTTAGGTATCTTATATCCTCCATCCTTTCCTTTCAGTGCTAGCAATTCCATATCTGACTGTACATTTATCCTCATACCACAGAAGAAAATTCCCAGCCCCACCAAAAACCGGCCCCAAAACAGCCAGTTGACCAATTCACTGTAATTTGCATAGTGTGAGACCCACCTTGCTTGCAAATAGGCGTTGAGGAGGTTGTAGGAGAAGGCCATCAATGCTATAGAGACGGGGACACGATTTGCACTCTTAGATCTCTGGAGAGATGTTTTGTGGAGGCGAATAGGGTAGATAAATGTCCGGTGAATATAGTGTAAGAGGAAAACGGAGATTAGAGTTAAAGCTTTGGGATTGGATCGGTGCTGACCAAAGGGGAGGATGAGCAACGTAAGCCAAATGGTGGGGCTTTCCATCAAGAACCAAGCCAATGGTGGGGATAAGGTCGGGCCCCATCCAGCATGATAATGCTTGCCGTATGGGGCTTGGATAAACCGGAGGCTGATGATGGTAGCAGGAGACATAAGGAAGTGAGATAGGAGACAGTAATAGAAAAGATTTTGGTCAGTTAAGGATGCCATACAGAACTGTTCGTTAGGCAGATCAGAAGGAGATCAAGCGTTAGAAATATAATGACGGATGGTTTACAATTGGTTAAGTTCAAACTAAATGGCAGGAGTATTGTCCCAATCTCCAACTTGGAGTTTCAGACCAATTTGAATCTGGACAGCTACTCTCTCAATTTTCAAAGAACCGTCTTTGTCTGTCATCCTATGCATTTATCCATTGTTTTCAGGCCACCCTGTTTGCCAATAAGATGCAAGGTAGTTAAGAAAATATAGACGGAATACGATTTTAAATTGTTATTAAAAGGCAAAAGAAATCTAACATTAAGAAATTATGATAAATATGAATTAAAATTAGATATGGTCAGATGATTACCTTACTTTCATTGAAAATTCAATATCCTCCAGTAACTTAAGCCTCAGTTCTTCATTTTGAAGATGATATACCTAAAACGCAAATTGAATAGGAACAGTGAAACATCATTTTGAAACTTATTTCATAATGTTTTTGTAAGCTACCACTAATAAATAAATATACATATAGTCAAGAAAATGTTTCCCTGCTGGCTCAGGTACACACCAATGCTGGGACCAATGATGTTAGTCATTCTACCATTTGGGTTCATGCCAAGTTAAAAGTGGGTGTGTTATTCATTATATTGTTACCTTTATGGACAATCACTCTCGATTAAGATGGTTGTATTTGTTTAAGGATTGTTCTGAATTCCTTCGGTTTTCAACAGTTTCATAATAAAATAAAAGCTAAGTTTGGTATATGTTTATTTGTCTTTCGTTCTGATAATGTTCTTAAGTATAATCAATGTGAGATTTTGTTTTTCTGTTGTGACTTGTGAGTGTGGCCTTATTCATCAGACTAATTGTTCATATTCCCCTCAACAGAATGGTATTGCTGAAAGTAAAAATCATCAGTTATTAGAGATTGTTAATCTTCATATATAGCCCTCAGATATTTTGCGGGATTCTGTTCTTACTGCATGTCTTTTCAGTTCTTAAAAATCAGTCTTATGTATCTTTTGTTTTTCCTACTCCGCTATTTTCTTTAACACCCTGAGTTTTGTTGCACTTGTTTTGTTCATTATTTACATCCTGACCTTGATATATATAGCGGAGTAGGAAAAACAAAAGATACATAAGAAAATGCATGTATCGTATCAAATTGCTGAGTTTTTTGCATGATGCACAAGAAAATGCATAGAGCAGATATGGGAACTATCTAGTCAGGGACTAGATATTACTTGACCAACCATAAATTTTCCAGCGTATCTATTATGTCTTTCCTAGCATTTCTGCCATTAACTTTATTTGACTATTGTATGTCCTCCTTAACAAAGGACATTCTGACATGCACCCTTCAATGGTCATCTCTCTCTCTCTCTCTCTCTCTCTCTCTCTCTCTCTCTCTCTTCTTAGGAAACACTTGAACTTCAACTGGTTTTGTATGCGAGCTTGTTACGTGGCAAGTACTTGTCAGATAGTTCTTGCTTCATCTCCTCCCATGTAGTAGGTTCTCTACCACGGTCTTCCAGTTCAAGCTCATAGGTTCTCCACCAATCACGAGCAACCTCAACTAGCTTACTACGAGCTAGTTTAATTTTTCGTTCCTCAGATAGGTCATAGTAGTCAAAGTAGTTATCCAATGCAGCTATCCAATCATAAAACAATTGAGGGGCATACCTACCATCATACTCCTTCAGGTCAAGCTTGACCTTCTGTGAATCTCTTGAGTGTCCATGATATGTAGGTCGTTCATTGTCAAAGTAACCTCTCATATATTCTTCAAAAGTAGGTTGCACTACAAGAATCCTCTATGGTCCTCTCAGAATAGGAATAGGTCTCCTGTTAGCCAACTGAGCAATTACATTCAATGGTGCTTCCACCTCAGGTGGTGTATAAGAAGCACGGGTATGTTGTTGTGATTGGGTCTCCATAGCCAACAACCTTACATTCAGTTCATCCCGCAAAGCTTGTTGTCCAGCCTTCAGTTCAGTTCTCATATTCTGTAGTATCTCCATAATAGAAACTAGTGTGGGGGTGTTGTTCTCAGCCATGCTCTGATACCACTTAATGTAGACTAGGATAGGCGTCTAACCAAGTCTCAATCTACAGGAACTTTTAAACCAAAGAACAACCAGTAATCACCCAAAATTAGGCAGCAAACAACCATCCAGAACTAAGAGTCGAACAGCCCTTGTAAATCAGAATTTTCAAACCAGAATTTGGAGTTTCTGAAATCAGAGATTACATCAACAAATGGACTAACCAGCAACAGGTATAGAGTATTTAATAAGCCACAATCAGAAACAAATGCCACAAGAACAGGTAAGTCAAACCAGATCTGAAATCTGGGCAGAAACACAGTCGGCCAGAAGTGTAGAAAACCTTGGATCAGAAAAACCCCTGGTCTGATGGGCCTAAGATTTGGATCGAACCCTCCTTCCAGCAAGGGTAGTACTCGATCCAAATTGAGGCCAATCAGATGGCTAAATAGTCCAGCAAGGATGATCGATGCTTAGGTAATTTCTGAAAAAATTCTCAGATCAGAAATTAAAGAAGATTAGATCACTTACCTGAGATAGCTGAAGAAGAATAGTAATAATAAGAAGAAGAAAAAAAAGCTTGAAAAGAACTTCTTGGGCTTCACACCGGAAAGAGTCAATTGAATTAAACACCAATTCCATCAGCCTTGATCAAACACAAGACACCTCTTCATGAAGAAGACAATAGCAACAACCATTAATTTTTTTTTTTTTATCAAAATCATCTCTTTTTTTAGGAGCCTCCTCCTCTTTATTTATAATATTGAAGGGAGAGGGAATTACAAAATAAAAGGTTCCTCAAAAAAAGGAAACCAAATATTCTCCTAATACAATAGTTACTAAAAACTGAAATTATAAACTAGTTGAAAAAGGAAACTAACTACTAATGACTTGACTCATCTGATAACTTCGACTCCTAAGAAATCAATATTAACTTTACTTAAACCCAACTTAAAGAGGAAACTAATGAAAAAGGAAACAAATCAATGAATCCCGTATGCCACCTTAGAGCCCCTCTTTTAGACTCATTAAAGTGGCCCAATACACTCCGAACCATATGGACTGAAGGCCCAACACATATATAACCCAACACTAGACTTATTCCTAATAAAACAAGCCTATTTTGGCTATTAATCTGCATCACTGATCTCCACTCCTTTTGTTAGTTATGCTTATCAACTTGACATTCTTACCAAGGCATTGTTTTGAAAATTCTTTCTTCAAGGTTGTTCCAAGCTAGGCATGGATGATATTGTAAAGATTTGAGAACCAGAATAAAAGAAGAAGAAAGAAGAGCGAGGCAAAAAGATTGGGGAGGAAGGCTCGTGCGATAGATTCTTAACAACGTATTGCCAGCCAATCTCTCTATATTAAATCTGAAACAATTACATACTCGAGTATGACTCTAAAGACATAATAGGAGTAGGAATCTAAAGCCTAATCATAATAGAGAACTTATTTAGACTAGGAAACTAACTCTTCCTAACTCACTTACACTAAGATTCATTGCACTATGGGGACACTCCCCTTATCGTGGACATATATCTCAACACTCCCCCTCAAGCTAGAGTATACATGTATCAAAATAAATCTCTAGCTTGGACCAACAAGAAAACAGAAAAACAAATTCAACACCAGTCTTAAATAGTAGTTGTAGACACAAGTGAGCACAGTGTATTCTAATCAACCATAAAAAACCAGCAGCAATATCATCTCAAGCACATCAACATCAACAGCATCAGTAGATAAAAAATGTCATGTTGAACCATTAGCAATGAACAAATAGGGCAATAGATAACATCGACTGCAATCCAAAATACCATAGCAGCAAACATGTAACGATGATAGATGCTCTACAATAACTTCAGAACTTGATCTCCAATAGGGGAAGACTCGATTTTCAATATAAGGGAAGAACTCAATCTTCAAATAAAGGAATAATTAATTCAATCGCACAAGGTGGATAGAGACTGTCAATATTCAAAAACACTATATCATGCTTTAAAAAAGGTAAATATGGAGGGAAAGAACTTGGATCTTTTAGAGATCACTACATTATTAATTGCCCTTCAAAAGAGAAAACTGTTACTGAAGACACGAGCTGATAAATAATCTTCACTGAAATAATCTTGAGTGTATAAGAATCTCCATTTGATGAATTGTGCGGAGTAGATAAAAATCTCCAATCTCCCCCTCACGTGTAGCATTACATGTGAACAAATAATTCCAATAATTAACATCCTAAAGAATGAGCATCACAAAAAATCTCATAATCAAGAGCATCATAATAGAATAATGTATAATCTCCCCCTCATGACAACAACGCTTAACAAACAATCTTCAATCACCCAATACTAGTGCCAAAAACACTATTGATCCCAAAGACATGATCTCGGGCCCACCAAAGCAATATATGGCACATATATACCTAATTACAATTTTGTAATTACATCATACGACCCCAATCGATGCAGAACAGGGATTAAAAGACCCAATTGGGTTTGGTATAGATCCACTCAAATGCAAAATAGGCAAATAACAAAGGTTGATGGAAGAATGGTAAATATAACACTTGATGCGGATCTGGGTTCCAAAACCGGAATTGGATTGCTTAGGGGCCCATCCAAGAGTGAAATAATCAAATGTCAAAAAATAATGGCAGTTCTTGGAAATAAATTGAAATTACAAAGAGGAATGGGACTCTTGTAAATAATCAGAATTTCCTATGGCTTAAATAGGTAAAGAGGAGAGGACACAAGTGGGATTTGGATTTATTGTTCAGGGTCAGATTTGGAACTAGAGGTAATTAAAGGACAAAGTAGTATAAAGAGGCTTCATGGGTTATAATGGGAAAACCAAAAGAAAGGACTTTAAAACAATACCCACGATTTGGGGTTGTCTTCAACCTTCAGACAGAAATAAGACCAACATGTCTAAGAGAGAGAGAGAGAGAGAGAGAGACCTTCCTGCTCTATCAAACCCTCCAAAATAAAACCCAAAAGATCAAGCACTAAGCAGCAAGAATTTCTGCAAGTGAGACTTGGCAGTGGATACTTGTCTGGATTCATTTGCAGCAAGGTATCTCAAAATGGAGGTGGAGGTCAGCCTAGGGACTTAAATACTCGAATCACCTATAGATCGGCTTCCTTTTATCCACAACCAGAGGACAAACAGAAGTCTGCCAGAGGAGTTCCAGAAACTCTTCTCCATTCCTGTACAGATCGAGAGGGATTCCTTCAATCCAGTCCATCCACTCCAACATAGCAGCAGCAGCAATGAACAACCCTCGAACTGAAAATCAATCTAGGTGGGAGAGACCCTCATGCACCATCGATGAAGATAACCAGCAACAAGATGAACAGAAGAACCGGAAACTTTTTATCCCTTTTTTTTTTTTAGCAACAGTAATCAAACGTATGTTACCCTATTTTTTCTTCCTCTTCTTCTTCTTCATAGCTCTGATACCATGTAGAGATTTGAGAACCAGAATCCAGAAGAAGAAAGAAGAGAGACAAAGAGATTGGTAAAGGAAGGCTTGTGCGATGGATTCTTAACAACCTACCGCCAGCCAGTCTCTTTATATTAAATCTGAAACAATTACTTACTCTGAGTATGACTCTAAAGACATAATATGAGTAGGACTCTAAATCCTAATGATAACAGTGAACTTACTTAAACTAGGAAATTAACTCCTCCTGACTCATTTAGACTAGGACTCATTGCACTATAGGGACACTCCCCCCTATCGTGGACACATATCTCAACAGATAACTATGCTCTAAATTGAAGAAGAGTTTTACGAAACCGTAAGGGGTTTTATGTACATATATTTTCTGTTTCAGTGGCTTATGTATAAGTACACATAAGTTAAGGAGTTTATTGTAATTACCAAAAATTTGCTTCATTATAAATATATTGTTTTGCAGCTGATTAGGTATTATCTTCTCTAATAGGTTTGCTTTCTTTTCTTCAAATTCTCTTCTTTTCTGTTTATCCTTTCTTCTTCTACTGTTCAAGTATTGTTACTGATTGTTCTAGTTCTGGTTCTCACAAATATGTGTTGTAGGTATTGTTGTAACTGTGTATGGTTAGGCAACTACAATCGTCAATGGATGTCTTCCACTATGTATGGCATCTGGTTCAAATTAAATTTGACTATATATATATATATATATATCATATATGGGAAAAAGAAGCATGATGCTGGAGTGCAGAATAGCCCTTTTATATAATGAGAAGTGGGACCCTCTCTCTCTCATGTGGATGATACCATTCTCTGCATTTCCATTGGTGTGGTGTGTAGATTCCTCCCCTCACTGTCATCATGGGGAACCTCTCCGTCAATGGATGTCTTCCACTATGTATGGCATCTGGTTCAAATTAAATTTGACTATATATATATATATATATATATCATATATGGGAAAAAGAAGCATGATGCTGGAGTGCAGAATAGCCCTGGGCGTACCCAGTCCACAAAGATCCCGCATATGCAAGGTCCCAAGGGGGTGAGAACTGCGCAGCCTCTCTCTCTCTCTCTCTCTCTCTCTCTCTCTGTAATACGTCTCTCCCTCGTTTACCGATTGGAAACCTTGTCTTGCTTTCCATCTCTCTCATAGTTCCCACTGAGTTTACTGGGAGAAACTAAAAAGTGAATATGAATATATGAGCCACAATATTGCTTATCACTTCTTCTGCCCTATCGAACATCCCTCTGGCTCCAGTTCCAGTTCCAGCTCCAAGGTTAGTTTGCATCTTTTTATTCTCTTTTGAATATTTTGGTAAGGGTATGTCTTAATTAGTTAGTAGTCACCTTGAAGTTGGAAGTCCAAATTTTACTTAAGGCAATGCCGTTTGGAGAAACTGGGAAACACCTCAAAACCCTCTATCTGAACACTTTACATTAACATGTAAGAACCGTTAAGAAGCAGAGTGGTTAATGCAACTAAAGAGGTATCCAGTGATTGTGAACCCCTTCCTCCAGATAGACCTCTATGGTTCCTGGTGGTTCACCTCTTCTGCGCTTGATATCATGTACTTACCATCTATCCTTCTTTCTTTACATACATGGGAATCATATTAGTGACTATACTTTTCTACAATTCTATAGCCTTACAGGAGACTTTGGCTTTGATCCTCTAGGTTCTAATATCCCAAGTCTTTATTCTTGACTCTAGACTGTAGTACATTATTGGTATCCGTAATTGACTTAATTCATTGCAGGATCTGATCCTGAGCTGCTCCGATGGTTCACACACGCTGAGCTAATCAACGCAAGATGGGAAATGCTGGCCACCTCATCTGTGAGGGGCTGGAGAAGTCAGGGTTCATAGATGACTTCTCGTGGCATGATGCTGGTGTGGCAATACTTTGTGGACCCAATGACCTTGTTTTTGGTCCATTTGGTTTCGAAGGGTTGGGTTGAGAGCAGAATTTGGGCTGACTCATCAAGCCTGGTTGCGTGGATATCAAGCCCAAGATTCCTGATAGAAAGAACCCAAAGCTTGATGTTGGGTACATCAGTGGGTTGTGGTTCGACCCCATAATGTGGCATAGGGTGTCTCCCAAGCCAATGATGTTAAGAATCAAGGAATGAAGAATGATCATCTTGCAATGCTAGCTTTTGCAGACCTTTGCTTCCAAGCCCTTTACACAAGACAAGGCACAATTGAAAACTTGATGGCACATTTTTGTAGATCGGGGACATTGCAACGTTTTCTCAATAATTTCCTTCCCTTTTTCATAGAAACTAAAATTTGATGGATGAAGTGGAGAGGTGCATCCGGAGTGTTGTGTGATTGACGTATTCCTTTAAAACTTGAAGGACAATTTTGTAGGAAAGTCATATGAATGGCTATGATGTATGGTGCAGAATGTATGGTTTTAAGTAACGGTGCGTATCGTGCCGTATCAGCCGATACGTATCGGTATCGGTAGGTATCAACACAATACATACCGATATGCTATAGGGAATTTTTGGACCCTCTTTGTGTATCGGTAGTATTGTATCGTGCCGTACCGTATTGGTACCGATACATACGATACTCCACGATATAAACTTTCGAAAATATAAAAATTCCTGTGAGTATCGGTACGTATCGCACTGTATTGTACGATACATACCGATACGATACGATATGATACGGCTACTTAAATGTGGAATGTGTCTTTTTTGTTTGAAACAAACACTTCAAACCTTCTGACCATTTACTAACAATTTTCTATAGTTCTCTTCTTTCTTCCCCTTTGATTCACACACCTTTTTGGAGACTCAAATGGTAGATTGAATGAAACATTGTGGAAGTAAATGGTTCAAACAAGGACAAAAGAATAGTCCAAGAAGAACCTTGAACTTGAAAGTTGAAAGTCTTGAATAGTAAGTTCTTGAATCTTTACTCACTTTTTTCAACTTTAACCTTAGATTTTCAAGTTTTTTTACAAATCTAAGGTTCA
>NC_056562.1:5478743-5492935 GCF_013358625.1 Macadamia integrifolia | reverse complement strand
TTCTTGAATCTTTACTCACTTTTTTCAACTTTAACCTTAGATTTTCAAGTTTTTTTACAAATCTAAGGTTCATCATACTTAGAATCACATTTTGTGCATCATTATTACATGAAATCATTGGATTTATAAGGATTCACACACTTTTTTCAAAAGAAAATGAGGATTTTAATTTTTTTCAAATTTCTTAGATCTACTCATGCTCAATGGTTAAAAATGTTTAGATTTTTTATATGTTATGTAAAAACAAGTGTTCTACAACTTCCATGGAAAATTTTGGTTCTTCTCAAAAAATATTTTCTTAATTTTTTTATTCCGAAATTAATTAAAAAAATACAAAAAAAAAAAATTCTAAAAATTTATTTCATTCAACTCTTAAAAATAATGTCATAACTTATAATTACTAAATACATGATTTTAAATGAAACCCACATTTTTTCCCCAAAAAAGTGAGGGTTTCAAAATTTTTTTTATTTCTTAGATCTACTCAAATATATTATCCACACTATGTTGATTTTTTATATGTTCTTTAAAAACAATTAATCTACAACTTCTATAAAAAAATTTAATTTTTTTAAATAGTTTGTATTTTTTTTATTTCAAAAATTAATTAAAAATTAAGAAAAATACTAAAAAAATACAATTTTTTTAGAAAATTCAGTTCATTTTAGTTTTAAAAAAAAAATTATAATTTACTTGGCCAATGACCATAATGTGAAATTAGATGCACAATTTTTTCCAAAAAAAGTGTGCATTTCAAGTTTATGTAAATTTCAAAAAAAAAAAAATTCTTTGGATGCATCTCAATTTAATTTCTAAAAAAATGCTATTACTTACTAAATACTAAATCAATAAATATGCATATTAAGATTCATTATGTATCTTTGTAGGAAGATGGTGCCTAAAGAACGGTCTAAGGATATTGGATGGGCTATAGCCGAGAAAGTACAAGGCAATAGGTTGTGTACAAAATGCAATTACTGTGATACTATCCACCTAGGAGGTGGAATTACCAGACATAAACAACATTTGGCTAGAGGATTTTCTAATGTTTCCAAATGTACCAAGTGCCTAGATGAAATAAGCAAAGCAATGAGGAAGCACTTAAGGGGAAGTAGAGATAAAACAAAAAAAGCTGTTGAAGAAGATAGATTGGTTGAGAATCTAAGGGATCATGAGGATTATGAAGGATCTGATATGGAGGCAGAGGATGAAGATCAACAGCTTGCACAAGCAACGCATATTTCAAGGGAGGAAGCAAAAGAAAAACAATGGATAGCAGAACAGTTGAGAAGAAGTCAATCTGTAGGACCTAGGCGTGGTGGCTCAATGATTTATGAACAAGGTTCTGGTTCTAGAAGTCGTCTAAGTGTAGATATTGGAGGCACTGTGAAGAGCATGTTTGACAAATTTGCCTCCAGTGGTAAAGGTAAGGGGAAAAGGAGCCCAGAAATTAGAGATACGAGAGATGCACCATATAAACATCATGATGAAGGGCAACAAAGGATTGAAGAGGCTTTCCAACAAAAAACATTGAGTAAGAAAATTGGGAAAGCAATCTCTAGGTGGTTCCACATTTCTATGATTCCACCTCACAAAGCTAAAGATCTGTACTTCAAGGCTAGGGTCAAGGAGATTCAGACATGTGGGAAAAATGTGAAGCCACCCACACCCCATGAAATTGCAGGGCCATACTTAGATGCTATTGTGAAAGAGGTGGATGAATACATTAAAGAGTTTAAATACAAGTGGCCTGAATATGGAGTGACCATCATGTGTGATGGGTGGAGTGGACCGACAAGGATGTCCATCATCAATTTTCTGATATATTGTGATGGGAAAACAATATTCCATAAGTCTTTCAACGCATCCTCAGATATCAAGGACTCAATGTATTTGTTTAAATTAATAGATGAAGTTGTTCAAGAAGTTGGGCCAGATAATGTTGTCCAGGTTGTGACTGATAATGCCTCCAATTTCAAAAAGGCTGGTACTTTACTTATGGTGAAGTATCCCACCTTATACTAGACACCTTGTACAGCCCAGTATTGATTTGATGTTCAAGGACATTGGTGAAATGAACAAAGTGCAGACATTGGTTTCTGATGCCAAGATGATCACCAACTTCATCTATAATCACAGCTGGGTGTTGGCATTGATGAGAAAGTACACAAAAAGTGACTTGGTGAGGCCCGCAGCAACAAGGTTTGCAACAAATTATATTGCACTTGATAGTATTCAAAAACGGAAGGAAGGGCTAGTTAAGTCATTCACCTCTAATGAGTGGTTCAGTAGTAGATATGCAACCACTGAAATTGGAAAAACTATTCAAGACCTAATCACCTCAACAAAGTTTTGGGAAAGGATATACCGATTTACTAAGATTATGCAACCACTATTTGTGATACTTAAAGTGGTTGATGGTGATAAGGCACAGACGGTAAGAAATATAGTGCCTTGTATGAAAGTTGTCAAACAAAAGATAGAAGAGGAGAACCCAAAGTCATTTAAGGCATTTTTTAAGATTATAAATCGTCGATGGGAAAATAATTTGGTTCAAGACCTTCATTGGGCAGGTATTTTCTCAATTAAATTTACAAGTGACTTTATTAGTAATTTAATATACTTAATCATTAACAATAAGTAATATGTAACAATGTCAATGTGCAGCCTATTATTTGAATCCGGATCTGCACTACAAGAACAATTTAAGGTTTAGGAAAGATTTGATGGAATCTTTGAAGGATGTTATCAACAAGTTAGCTCCTAATATTGATTCGGCCAAAGATGCAGTTGAAGAGGTTAGTAGTCTACTAAACTTACATATTGAATTATTGATTAATATTTAATACATTGAGTGGCATATTAATATGTTAATGCATGTATAGGTGAAGTACTTCCAAGAGGCCACTCAAAGGTTTGTTGATCATTTAGCTATCCGTGTTAGAGGAACACAACGCCCTGGTAATTTAGGCTTAATCAGCTATCCTTGTAGTTCAAATTTATTTCAAACTCCTAATGTTGCAATTATCTTTATATAGTTGATTGGTGGATAAACTATGGATGAAGCGCTCCAAACTTGAGGCCAATCGCAATGAAAATATTATCATGCACGGCATCCTCAAGTGGTTGCGAACGTAACTAGAGTACGTTCGGATTGATACACACCAAACCTCGGAATCGTCTGAGTTATGAGAAGCTGGAGAAGCTAGTGTATGTGCACTACAACATGAAATTGAATGTGAAATATTTACAATTGGAGAAATCAGGGGATGATATTGATGTCAACCCAATTGACATCACCCACATACTCGACGAGGAAGATCCAGTTAGGGGATGGATTGAGGAGACTAAAAATGTTTTAGTGTTGGACAAATTATCTGAAGATCGACGAGGAACTACACCTGATCCCATTATAGAGGACCTCATTAGAGATATAAATGAAGATTTTAAAAATATTGTTGATAATGAAACCCAAGCACCATCAACTATGGAAGATGATGATGATAGCTCCAATGATGGCAATATTAGGAGGACGAGATCAAGTGCTACATATAGTGTAACTCAACCAGATAGTGATGATGATGATCAATACAAGGATCCATTTACACATGCAACCCAAACTTATGTACCAGTACATTTCACAGAGGAGGCTGCATTTACACATGCAACCCAAGATAGTCATCATGGTGCTCGCACACAACCAAAGTCTTATAGTCGGAGGGGTAGGCGATCCCATAATCTGAGTGCTACTGATGCATTGATGAGTAACATGGAGTCAATGAGCATTAATTCAGATCCTGCTGGTTCCTCATCCGGACATGGACACCATGTATCTTCAGATGCATCTTCAGGCTATGGTTATGGGACTTATGTAGGACAATCATTTGCCAATCCAGAGCAGTACAGAAGTTCAGATCATGTTGGTTCCTCATCCAGACATGGATACCATGTATCTTCTGGTGCTTCTTCAGGCTATGGATATGGGGCTTATGCAGGACCAATATTGGCCACTCCTGAGCAGTACAGAAGATTCTACAATGAATGGGAGACCCACTACCATAAATATTTCGACTGGGGTAAATATTGTGCCTATATCCAACAAGTGCAGAACATCATCATAGTTGTTCCTATTGAAGAAGATCCTAGTCAAGGATTTAAACCACCACGACACTCTTCATGGCACTCATCACTGTGGCAATGACAATGAGGAAAGAAAAAACTGTAAGAAACCTCATCATTTTGAACATTTTCAACTCAATATATATGTCTATCAATATGATACCCTCTACTTAAGTATTTATGCATTCTACATGTTATATATAGCTTTTTTTAACTGTTTTTTAATGCAAAAGTGTATAAAAATGTATTCCCTATCCATTTATGTGCGTATCTTTAGCGTATCTTAGCATATCTCTGATACGATACGATACCCTCCGATACGTATCTTAATTTTGACCGACTGATACGGTGACCGATACCGATACTTTAATCCTTGGCAGAATGTTGGGCAGTTAAGAACCATCTTGTAGATGAATAGATAAATTAAGTGTAACAGAGATGAGGATAGTGAAATGGATGCGTGGCAAATCTAAGAACTAGGAAGGATAAAGTTAGGAATGATCATATTAAAGCCGATTTGGGAGTAACTATGATGCATGATAAGCTATGAGAAAGTCGTTCGAGGTGGCATGGCCATGTTCAATGGAGACCTTTGGGTTCTCCAGTACGGAGGAGTGATTTGATTAAGATTGAAGGAACTAAAAAAACCAAGGCCAGACCTAAATTGATCCTAGAAGAAGCAAGGAAAGACAAGCATAGTTTATGCCTTGTATCAAGTATGATATGGAATAGCGCTGATTGGAGGGCAAAGACCCATGTAGTTGACCGCATTTAGTTGGGATAAGGCTGAGTTGTTGGATTCTTCTTTTTTCTGAAAAATAATTTTCATTCACTGGCCTACACTGCAATATGTATGCAATGAAAAGGAAACATGTGGTAACATGGCAGCATTACTTTGAGACCTGACTCAAGGCCCATTTAGTTTGATTTGGGATTGCAATGCAAGCCTTAAGTTGAATGGGATGACAACGGGCAGAGTCAAATCAAGGCAAGGGAAGCATTACCCGCCTTTTTCATATATTTATCAAATAATTTGGATTAGAAAGGGTGTACCATTGCGCAGAGGCCCACCCTCTATTTATCAAATAATTGAATGTCAAAAATAAAGATTTGGATACTGGGGACCGTCTTTTTTCCTATAATATTTTGGCCCCATCAAACATACCACTTTGCAGATATAAGTCTGTACAGGAAGACATTAGTAGGTGGGTCATTCAGAAAAACCTAATATATTTGGTAAAGTTAGCAGAAGGTTGCAGGTGCTTCGTCAAGCCAAAGGGCAAAGGGCATGACTAAGAACTCAAATGCACCGAAATGCTAAACCTTGAATAAAATGTCGTTCAAGGTTGGGGTTGCACACATCCATGAATTATCAACTAGTTAAGTTGCCATGATCATTGACCCAAAAAAAAAAAAAAAAACCTATTTCTGTTTGCAGGCTTTCACTTCACACTAACATGTTATAGTTAATTGGAGCAGGAGGATGAAAACTCTCACCAGGTCAGTTTTCATCCCAAATTAGGTAGAAAAAGCACTCGTAGAATTACTTTCAAGAAAGATAATTTCATGGTTTTGGTACTAACTGCAACTATACTGGAAGCTAGGCTTGCTGACCCACATCCAAGAAAGAAGATTTCTTGACCGGTCTGTAAAGAACAATCAAGATACTGAGTTTCAGGTCTTTCTGATCACTCTGTTACAAATATTCATCTTTCCACCTTTAAATCTGAAGTTGTCTAGTTTTCTCTGTTTTTTGAGAGCCTCTGTTTGCAAATCAATCTCTAGTTTCTAGCTTAGGATTGGATTTGCCATCAGATGCATACCAACACTAATCTCAAGCATTTAATTTCCTTTTCCATAAACCGATGGACAGAAAAAGGTCATAAATCGAAGCTTGGATAATCTATTATGTTGCCTAGTTCGAGATCATGAAAAGAATTATGTACCAAGGTTTTAAGTATCAGTATCAATATCGGGTATCATATCAGAAGGGTGATTTTAAGAGACTTATCATATTGCATCAGGAAGATGCGAGTTACGCTAAAGAAATGCATGGAAATGGTCAAGAAATGCATGAAAATACTAAGGATAATGCAAAATACAGTTTTGAAGTATCAAACATGACATAAGAAATATGTAATTGAATTAAAAGAGAACAAAGTTTGCAACAAAATAATTGTATTCAATTGATTATGTATAAAGGATGAGCCCTTTTATATGTACTAATACCATAGAGAGCCGCAGGCTAGTTCAAACTCAGAGTTGGAAGTGATCTTGGGTAAAGGTGCAACTAATATGATGTTGTACACAAACCAAACATAAGTGCCATATTGCCCCCAATTGAAATACTTAAGGTAATGTGACCAAGGTTTAAACAGCAAACTCAGCTTCATCCCAACTTAATGGGGTCAGCTACATAGATCCAAGCAAGGACAAAATAAGAAAAATAAAAGTGAAAGGAAAGTAACACAAAAACAGAAAATAAGTAGAAAATCAGCTAAATGAGGTCCGCCGCATGAGTCTTTTCCCTCCAATTGGCTCTATTCGAGGTCATACTTGGGACAAGACCTAAACTATGCATGTCTTTCCTCACAACTTCTCCTACGGTCATTTTAGGCCTGCCCCTTGCTCTTTAGTTCCTTCAATTTAAATTAGATCATTTATCCATACTACTGCATCCATAGGCCTCTGTGGAACATGGTCATACCACCTCAAACGACTTTCTCAGATCTTCTCATGGATCAGGGCAACTCCCAAATCAGCTCTAATATATTCATTCATTAATTTATCCTTTATAGTTTTTCTGCACATCCATCTCAACATCCTCATCTTTGCTACACATAGCTTATCTATATGATGCTTCTTAACTACTCGACATTCCACCCTATACATCATAGTCGGTCTTACAACTATCCTATAGAATTTTCCTATAAGATTTAAAGGGATACACCGGTCATACAACACTCTCGACGCACCTCTCCACTTTTCCCATCCCACTTTAATTCTCTATGAAACATCATCCTTTATATCACCCTCTTTATTTATGGTTAACCACAAATATCTAAAATAGTCGATTGGCGATATCTCCCTCTCCTCAGTTTTTATCATATAATATACATCCTGGTGTGACTAAAGCTCTATATCAAATACTCCGTCCTCGTTCTACTTATATTAAAACCTCTTAATTTCAATGTTGATCTCCATCATTCCAACTTAGCACTAATCCATGCTTTTGTCTCATCCACCAAAACAATACTGGCAACAAAGAGCATATACTATGGAACCTTGTCTTGAGTGTTCCTGGTTAAATCATCCATGATAAGAAGCAAACAAATAAGGGCTTAAAGTTGATCCTTGGTTAGCCCAATAGTAATTGGGAACTCACTACCTTGCCCTCCTACAGTTCTTACACCAATGACCAAGGTTTAAAGTAACCATATTTTTTTTATTATTTTTTATTTTCCAAAAAATAGAAATAAGGAAAAATGATTTTTGTCCAAGAGCATGGCCTATGCCAGCGTAGTCTCTCTCTCTCTCTCTCTCGCTCTCTCTCTCTCTCTCTCTCTCCTTAATCCTTATGAAATGACATCTCTACTTCTTATTAAGGGAGGAGAAAGACAGACATAGGGAGCGCTGGCATAGGCCACACTCTGCGAAAGAAAACACTTTACCTAGAAATAAATTAAAAAATAAGGAAAAGGAAAAGGTGAAGCAATGCATCAAAACTTCATGAAATTACATTTAAGAAAAAAAGAAAAAAAAAACCATTGGACTCATTTGCATCAATGTATCCATATTTCTTTCATTTTTTTAATTATCCAATATATATATATATATATTTCAAAACAATGCAACAATCAGTGATCATAATGTACTTCATACATTAGTTGCCATTTTCAAACAAAATTGGACCAATTGCATCAATGTACATATTGTTTTTTCAATTTTTCCATAATTTTATTTTCAAAAAATAGGTTTTTCCTAAGATTTTAAAGTATCAACTATACCAATTAGTATTGGTAAGTATCGTGTTGTATCAGTAAGCATCAGACAATACAATAAGATAATCCTTTTTTATAAATAATAAGTACCATGTCAGTACCTTAGATGCGATAGGTGATGCAGATAAATCACCCATATGGGCTTATTTTATTAGATTGGGTTATATATGTATTGGGCCTTTGATCCCACGTGTTTTCCTTGAAATGAGCCATTTTAATGGGCCTATGATGCGGATCCAGGTTCCAAAGACTGAAATTGGATCGCTTAGGGGCCCACCCAATCACCAAATAACTCAACCCAATAATAGAATGGCAGAACTGTAAATATTAGGACTCCTGTAATAGGGTGGCAGACTTGTAAATAAAAAGGAATCTTAAAAGGATAAATGAAGGCTCAAGTAAATGATGGGATATAGAGGGAATTAGGAATTATTGTGAAGGGATAAATTAGGAGGGAAAATTAAGGAAAAGGTTAGAGGTAGAAAGGGGAAAAAGTAGGGGTATTTTGGAAACACAAAGGACAAAAGATAATAATAGCCAAAGAAAAAGATACCTCTTAGAAAAAAAGGCAAGTCACGATTCAGGTGGAGGTTGTCTTCAACCTTCGGCCAAGAAGAACAGGGCAGTAGAACCATAGAAACAAAAAAAAGGAAGAACTGCTTTAATACTTCTCGGTTTGGTCTGATATTTCAAGCAAATAATCTACTCCAAGTCTCGTTGAGATCAACCGCAAGCTTTAATGAGGAAAACAAGTCTGAACTTCTCCAGGCGGCAAGCAAGAACCAGATCTGAATCTGAGACCGATTTCTCACAGCAGAACAAAGTTTTGGAGGTGATGCTTTAGGGTTTGAATGGCCTATGTATAGCAACCTTACCCACGATCTCTGGTTCAGCAGCTTGGGAGAAAGGTCTCGTCAGTCTGCCTTCTTCAGCCACTAATACCACTCAGCAGGGTTGCAGGGAATTAAACTATGGGATTCCAGCAAGGGAAGTACAGCAGAAACAGTAAAGAAAGAAGAGAATGAAAAGAGAAAGAAGAGAAGAAGGTCAGGGAAGGGAAGAAGATCAAAGGGGGATGGAGGGAGTTGCAGGCCTGTCGGCATCCATGGTTCAAAACCAAAAAAAACCCTAATCAATTCATTCAATTCAATAATTCCATCCTCCGCTGGGTACAGAAACACTATTTAAAGACTTGAAAATAAACCTACTTTCCTAATTGAAACTGGAACAAATATTGCATCTAAACTAGGATAGAAATAAAATCTCATCAAATAAGAGTACTGCCAAATTAATTCTAAGCCTAAAAAAGGAAGTAAATAAGGAAACCAATCAAAGGTATTGCTTCTTAATCCATCACCCAACTGCATCAGCTCTCCCAGTCTTAAAAGAACTCGACTCCATCGAGTTAGGTCGTGCTCACAAGATACCCTTGTAAGTTGCTCACTGATGAGGTGGCACGTATCTCGAAGTAGAAGATGAGAACATAACACCAAGAGGAGGGAGTGTATGTTGACGTGTCACTGGAGCAAGAATCAGTCGACGACGTGGCATGTCTGATAATGCGTGTGGCCTCATTAAATACACACGACCCCTTGCTTCACCTTGATGGTGTTCCGTGCACCATCATAGAGAATGCCTACATGTCGCTACCAATGTCTCCCTAGAAGAATGTCGCAGTGCGCCAATGGGGTGACCAAACAGGTGACATGGTACTGTAACGGCCCAAACTGTAAGTGTACTCGAACAACTGCAGTGGCCTCTTCTCGAGCTATGGGTCCAAAACCTCGCACGTGAATCTTTTTGAAATGTTGTTTCTGTGAAGGTTGTGTGCCCGAACAAATTCAGCAGATATGAAGTTTACTTCTGCCTCGGTATCAACTGTATGAACATCAGTAAGTTCAAAACCATGCAGAAGAGTACCCTTCTGTCTGAAAAGAGGAGCCTTGTCAACTAGTCTGTTTGAAAATGATGAAAGACTAGCTAAATGAGCTTCTACATCCTCATCACCATAGTCGAACATATCATCTTCCTCGAGGGGATAAGGATATGACTCATCATCACTTTTATCAATTAGTTGCTTCTCTGCTGCATTCACAGAACGAGTCTTGTTAGGACACTTGTTGGAGTAGTGACCATTCTCGACACAACTATGGCATCTGATGTTCTCCAAGCCATCACTGTTCTTGTTGAACTTTGACCTTTTTTCTTCAACTCTGCGAGCTTCAGGCTTCTTTTCCTCCATAGATGGTAGAGGTCTATAAACTGAAGGAGTCTTGAGCATACTCTTCCAATAAATGGACTTCTCTTCAGCTATCTTGGCATGAACCGCTGCCACATCAATATACTTGAAATCAGTGTTAGCCAACTCAATAAGGCCCACTGATATAACGCATCACCCGTTACTGGTCTGTTTCCTAAAGTTAACACCTTAAAGACAGTTTGCGGAACTCAAAGGTGTAGGAATCCACATCCTTGTTACCTTGTTGCAAGTTAAGAAGTTTTTGGAACATTACCTTCTCATAATTAAAAGGAACAAATTTTTCAATCAGAATCTGCTTCATGACCTCCCAATTGGTAAAGAGTCCAAGTCTTCTGACAAACCTTACATGCAGTATATCATCCCACCATGAACATGCATACCCAATAAACTTGGTGAGGATGAGTTCACACTTTTTCTCATCTGGAAGAGACTTATATGCAAAAATCCTCTCAACTTTGGTCAGCCAATCAAGAAATTCCTCAGATCCCTTTTCACAACTAAACTCTGGAACTTCAACTTTGATGCCATAATCTCTGTCAAAAAATTTCCGGGTAACATCTTAGGGTATAACAAGATCACGTTGCACTCGGTGAGGTGTATCTTCAATCCGTAGGGCATTAAACTATGGAGGTGGTGTAGATGGCCCTTCATCGACTCGCGTTTCAAACTTTTGCATAAAGGAAAGAATCTTAGCGAGGCACCTTGAGTCTCGTCCATTAACTTATCATATTTTGCCTCATTCTTCTCAACCCTAACATTAGTTTCCTCTTGGTTCTCAAGTACCTCACGATATAACTTGTGCAACACAGCATTGGTGATGCGACCTGTCATGGTTAGAGAGGGTAGAAAATTTGCTCTGATACCACTTGATGTGGATCCGGGCTTCAAAGGCTGAAATCGGATCGTTTAGGGGCCTTCCCAATCACCAAACAACTCAACCCAATAATAGAATGATAGAACTGTAAATATTAGGGCTCTTGTAATAGGGTGGCAGACTTGTAAATAAAAAGGAATCTTAAAAGGATAAATGAAGGTTCAAGTAAATGATGGGATATGGAGGGAATTAGGAATTATTATGAAGGGATAAATTAAGAAGAAAAATTAAGCAAAAGGTTGGAGGTAGAAAGGGGAAGAAGTAGGGGTATTTTGGAAACACAAAGGACAAAAGATAATAATAGCCAAAGAAAAAGGTACCTCTTAGAAAAAAAGGCAAGTCACGATTCAGGTGGAGGTTGTCTTCAACCTTCGGCCAAGAAGAATAGGGCGGTAGAACCAGGGAAACAAAAAAAAGGAAGAACTCCTTTAATACTTCTCGGCTTGGTCTGATATTTCAAGCAAATAATCTACTCCAAGTCTCGTTGATCAACCGCAATCTTCAATGAGGAAAACAAGTCTGAACTTCTCTAGGCGGCAAGCAAGAACCAGATCTGAATCTGAGATCGATTTCTCACAGCAGAACAAAGTTTTGGAGGTGATGATTTAGGGTTTGAATGGCCCATGTATAGCAACCTTACCCACGAACTCTGGTTCAGCAGCTTGGGAGAAAGGTCTCGTCAGTCTGCCTTCTTCAGCCACTAATACCACTCAGCAGGGTTGCAGGGAATTAAACTATGGGATTCCAGCAAGGGAAGTACAGCATAAACAGTAAAGAAAGAAGAGAAGAAGGTCAGGGAAGGGAAGAAGATCAAAGGGGGATGGAGGGAGTTGCAGGCCTGTCGGCATCCATGGTTCAAAACCAAAAAACCCCTAAGAAATTCATTCAATTCAAAAATTCCATCCTCCGCTGGGTACAGAAACACTATTTAAAGACTTAAAAATAAACCTATTTTCCTAATTGAAACTGGAACAAATATTGGATCTAAACTAGAATAGAAATAAAATCTCATCAAATAAGAGTACTGCCAAACCAATTCTAAGCCTAAAAAAGGAAGTAAATAAGGAAACCAATCAAAGGTATTTCTTCTTAATCCATCACCCAACTGCATCAGCCTATAAAAATCCCGATTAAGAGAATAATTAATAGAAGCAAATCAAATCATTCTTTCCTTGTTAAGTGGAAGAAGAATTTTCCACATTCAAAATGAACATGGATTTTGAACAAATGACTTCAAGTGTCTCAATTCTGACATGCATGACGAATACATGGCTCTCACCCAATCATTGGAGATGAATGATTTCAAGCTGAGGGAAATCGACGCAGAGCAGCAGATGCAAGGAACATGAGAAGAAAGCTATAGCATGTCATTTCTTCCTATAGCTGTAAGAAATTTATTTTCAGTCAAGCTGTACAGAACTATGTATCATGAGGTTAGTTTTAGAAATTGATTTATAAATTTCCTTTTCAGTTTATTCAATAGTTTTAGTGTCCTCGTTTGAGTAGAGTGCCAATTACTAGTCTGTTTTGGCTATTCCAAGTAGTAGTTTTGAGTTCGAAGTCAATTAAGATTATTAGAGAGTCTATTTCTGAATTCTATAGATAGTTGTAAGGGCTACAGTCCACCCCCACATATTTATGATTAATAGATTTTAGTTTGTTTTAACTATGAAAGAATTGTGGATTCAGTTTTTCTGAGTTCAGTGGGTACTTGGTGGATTCCAGTATTCTAGTACCTTGCAACTCCCCTGTTTTCTAGTTATTTTTGCTAGTTTAATCTCTCACATCTCCCTAGCTCATACTCTGTTTAGCCTGAAATTACACACCTGGTCTTTATTCTGGCTATTGTCTAAAATTTCGGTCTTACCCTACGAGTTCTGGTTCTGAATCTATGAATTCTAGTTTGCTGGATACCATCCTAGTGACACTAGGACTCTAATGTAATGTGGCACCTGCTATTTGCTCTAAGATTTCACTCTGACAGCTGGCACCATGTTTCACTGGGAAATTTCACCAGAATTTCAATCCATTTTTATCAGAATTTCCTAGCTATAAATTTTTTCTTTTTTATCTCAGTTTTGAAATTTCAACATTATTTCCAGTTCATTCTCTGTCTTTGCGAAGATCCTTTTAGTAAAGTAGAACTTGAACAAGTTCTAATTCCAGAGCTTGAGTTTCTGGTTTGCAATTAAGAGGCCCCAAAGCACATCAAATTAGTCCAAAACATTCCCAGAAAGAAAAAATAAAAAAAGGATCGCCAAAATATAAAGGAGAGACCCAATAAGAAATTTCACCTCTACTGTGAACTAAGAAATTTCATTAGATGGACCATGCCAAGTTGGGTTGCATACAGCATCCTATGCATCCCCCTACTGATTCCACGGACCAATTATATACATCCTTCAGTCTTCTACACACTTAAATGATATATATATATATATAGAGAGAGAGAGAGAGAGTGATAAGGAGACCAAAGAAACTTATTGGCCTTGAGGTCTAACAGAAGCATAACAGAACAAGCAAATAATGAGTTCAACTGACAATGACAAACACATAAGAAAAAAAATTAGTTGTGCAAATATTCATCGAAACACATTAACTAAGTCAGAACCACATGGGTAACCATGCAATGGTGCAAGTGAGTTTGTTGAAAACTAACTCATCAAAGCATGAAGCTCATCATCTTTGATCTAACTCCCAACCAGGCACTATTCTAACTGTCTAATCCTATAGGGATGCATTCTCCCATTAAAACATAGAAATAATTTAGTTGCAAATGCATAACCAAATTTCAATTAAAAAATCAACTGCTCAAGATGTGATTTAGACAAGAAGAAAAGGTCTCATCCACTAATATTCAGATCATTAATGAATACCCTGCAAAATTTGTAAAATTAAAAACTGCAGTAGAAAAATGCAACGTGGGGGGGGGGGGGGG
>NC_056562.1:5477074-5478424 GCF_013358625.1 Macadamia integrifolia | reverse complement strand
CCCCCCCCCCCAAAAAAAAGAAGAAGAAGAAGAAGAAGAAGATAATAGAAAGGTACAAAATACAAAGGATAAAAGTATAAAACAACCCAGAACCGCTAGCATTGGTGAGAACAAGAAAAGGAGGCAAATAACCACAATCAAGGAACACATTAAAGCTGTAATTTTACTAAAGAAAAAAGTTTTGTTTTGATTTTTAAAAAAAATAAGAAAACTGAATAAACTGCTGCTATGAAGAGCCCTAGAGAAGATATGCAACTTGAGCTTTAGAGCTTAGTCCAATTCAAAACATGAGCATAGCATGATCAAAACAAGTTAAGATCATACCATCACGGACTTCTTAAAAAGTCAACTGAATACCAATTTATTTGGCCTTGCAATGAAAAGATAACACCACAGGTTAACAAATGATTAATGACACATAGGGGCTTTAATTCCATCCACTTTAGCCCATCATGAACCTCTAGGAGTTTTTGTCTCACTCCCACTCCCACACCTCAAACAATCATTATTCCTATCACCAGATATTGGGTCCAGAGAAATAGCAAAATACTAAGTAAACTAATATACTAAGGGTGTAAACCAATCAAGGAAGAGAAGTGGTAATGTCTACCTGAAAATGCAACTACCACATCCATAACACTATGATGAAGTGCTAACCTCGAGGGAACACAGTAAGAATGGATGGCTACAACAACTTTTTCCATTGTATACAAATACTTCCTTCAAAGTGACTTCTGAACCAAGTTAGGACAGAGTAACAAAGAGCAAGCTATGAATAAAATTAAGAAAGATACCCCAAGATTGAGGGCAGACCTTGGCACAATGATAAGGTTGCTCCATTGTGACCCAGTGGTCACAGGATCGAGATGGGAAACAGCCTCTCCGCGAAGTGGGGGTAGGGCAGCGTACACTATAACCCTCCCCAGACCCTGCAATGGCAGGAGCCACATGCACTAGGTACACCCTTTTTTTTTATACCCCAAGATTGCCACAAACAAACTTGGTTATGTACAAAACATCAATGAAGCACGAACAATGTCAACAAAATGCTGGCCGAGTAAGCAATCCTAGATTCAAGAGAAGTCAGCAGATAGCATTCATTGCCCCTTGTAAATTTATCTTAATGAAGATTGAAAAACTCATAACTAGGCATCTTATGCTCCAGAATAGTAGCATGATCATTTCTGCAAGTATAATGCTATAATTGCAATTTCTACAACTTCTACGCATGCATTTTTACTTTAATTTTGATTTATAAACATATCACAAATGTATTATATGCAGTCATGAGCAAAGTCTGGTTCTATATTGATGAAAATGGGAGATTTTTTTTTTTTTTTTTGGGGGGGG
>NC_056562.1:5467279-5477054 GCF_013358625.1 Macadamia integrifolia | reverse complement strand
GGGGGAGGGGCGGGGAGGGGGTGGTAGAATGGGAAAAGAAGTTTGCTGGATCAAACTTGGTATTTCACAACTTGACACAAAAGTATCATGGTGAAGGCCTTCTACCAATAAGCATTAAGAAAAAGTTTGCTTGCTTTTCAACTCAATGGCATACAAACTGAAGAACTGATGAACTTCTACATAATGAATACAGTAGCTAACATTTATGAAAATAATATGCCAAAATTCTTGGCAAGAAACTCCACTATTTTGGTCTCTATGTTGTAAAACTTGAATCGTGGGGTTTAAGGGGGGGTGGGGGAAAACACGATTTCTCCAATACAATATTTTTCTAAGACTAACAAAAGTAATGCGACCACACTCATGGAACTAACAGAAATCTAATGCAATTCTAAGAAAACCTTTAACAATGACGAAGGAAAATTTTATAAGAAAATCAAAACCATTATAAATACTAACAAATGAGATCAACAAATTCATTCAAAATAAGAAATAGATAGAGAGACCGAGAGATTTACAGTGATGTAGACGAAGACGGAGATCAATATATCTTCTGAGAGCGAAACGGAGAAGTTAGTGGTCGATAGTTGGTTTCCTAGAGAGTCGTAACGATCTTCATCTTCCTCTTCTTACCCTCAATCCGTCTGTTTTGATCTTTGGGACATTTCAAGAGCAGCGAGAGAGAGAGAGAGAGAAATCTCAAATGGGTTTAACGGAAACTGGGGCTTTATGGACTATTGAGTGGGGGAAAAAAATCGTCTGCAATTCCGATCTCGTACAATTCCGTGCAATACCACCTTTAGGGGGTGACACGTGTATTGATTCTAATGCAATGGTCCAGATATGATTTAAATGCCTCTTCACTGATTTAATGTTTTATTAGTTGTAGTAGATCTGGACCATTGTATTGGTATCAATACGCGTGTCACCGCCTAAAGGTGGTATTGCACGGAATTGTACGAGATCGGAATTGCAGACGATTTTTTTCCGTGGGTGGGTGAGATGCGAGCCGGACGTCCACTTGTCACTTCGCAATAAGGAATCCTGACGAACGAGGTCGGTCTGGCGTAGAAAACATCAGCAAGCGGGGCCAATGGAAGAGCACGCGTACACAGGGGAGCGTACTGTGCCTATGCGCTTTCAACGCCAGATGGACAGGGTTCGATAAAATTTCTCTCCGCCATACGGATCCGGCTCCTCTCCTGAGCGTTTATCATTTAAATTGGTCCATAATTATTTCGACTAGCGCCATGTATTTAAGCGTTGATCTAACCTTTTTAGATAAGGCACGAAGAACGAGGTGCTGACAAAGACATGAAAAACAAAATGTCAATAACCATTGAATCATCGCCTGGACATATGACGCTCGCCCAGATATCTATGGACAAGACTTGAGCGATGGGCGATGGGCGATGGGCGATGGGCGATGGGCGATGGCGCTCAGGAGAAGAGCCGAATCCCTATTGCATTGTGCTGATACATTGAGGATCTGGATATCTAAAAGTATCTTGGGGTGTGTGTCCAAGTACTCTCAATCACCTAAGGCCCGTTTGATAACGTTTCAAGAAACGCGTTTCTGTCGTTTCTGTTTCCAGAAACAGCAGAAACGGCGCAAAAAGCGTTTGATAAAACTGTTTCGTTTCACTTATTTTTAAAAAAAGAAATAGAAATAGAAATTTTTACTTATTTATGGTTCAAGAAACGACCCAGGCGAAACAAGTTCAACTTGTTTTGCCGTTTCTGGAAACGACTTGTGGCAATTCTTTCACCGGTTATCATCGACTTCTAAAAACATAACTTATCAAACACCTTCAATTTTGTTTCTGTTTCTAGAAACGGAAATTTATGTTTCTACCGTTTTTTGAAACAGAAACGACAGAAACGTTATCAAACGGGTCCCTAATGTTCATTGCACTGGTGCAATGATTGCCGAGCATGTGAACTCCACGGCACCCAAAAGAATTTTCTTTAAGTGATTAAAAAAATAAAAGATTGATAAGTTAAATCGGAAACATTTCCTGGCGATTAAAAAAGTAGAAGTGCTAACAAGAATGATGAAATCCAGAGTCCACATGTGAAGGGAGTAAAGAATAAACCCCTAACGAAGGACCACTCCTATGTAAATAGAAAGTGGTAGTGCTTTAATTTGTCTAAAATCAATGACCAATGCCTAAACTTAGGAGTGGGATACGAAAAATGAAGTGAGAAAATAAAGTATGAAAATATCTATGTAATTTCATATGGACACTTCAACATTAACCTTAGTGGTGTAGTGGATTCAACCCTTCATCTTTGTTCCTCAATTTTCGTCTTCTCCACTTTTTTGGTGCTCAACACTAACAATGAGACTGTAAGCATCGCTTTTTACAATCTCACGACTCTACTCTCTAAACTCCATTAGGGATGTAAATGGATAGTCAAAAATTCATGTTTGATTTATGTTTGTATCTATTTCTAGGGAGTTGTAAAAGCTTTGAAATTTTGAATGCATGTTGATATCCGGAAGGATCCCTAGTGCCTAATTGGTGTGATGTTTATATTAAGCCTGATCTAAAATCTCGTCCTCTTTTTCAATTGTTTCCAATTTTATGTTAGGTAGGAACTGAAATCTTCCTCTCATCTACACTTTATTCCCAACCCATATTTCTGATGTTATCTCACGAATTCCTCTAGTCATTACTGTGCATAATGATTTTCTCTTTTGCCCCCTTTGCAAAAGAATGATGTTTTGACCACAAAAGTTGTTGCTCGATTCTTGACCTCCTACTCTGAGAGATTTGAGGTAGATATTGTCGTCAGTAGATCTTGATCTACCGCGGTGCATGTACCCCCACATGTGTAGTCTAGATGAGAGGCTCACATTGTTGATTCATACATGATGGTGAGGAGGAGCATGATAGCATGGACTCCTTGGAAATCTTGATTATGAGCTTGACTGACACTCTATAAGGGTTAAGTATGGAGAGTGGTATTCATGAAGAGTAGTTGCATTCAACATTAGCCATATATGGAACGGGAAGCACCGGTTCTGACTATGGTCACTATACACAATTTGGTCAGTTTGGATAGGTACTGCAGGTCAACTCTTTCCCCTTTGCCTTTGAGTACGAGGGTCAATCACACTTATACATTGGGTTAGGTTTTGTGGATAGTATCTTCATGTTCCCAACCCCCCAACCATACATCCTTGTGCCATGTCTATAGGCACCGTCTAGTAGTGGTGGCTCTCAATCAAGTTTCTTACGCTTTAGAGATATATACACAAGGTTAGAGTACTCTAGTACACTGATGACTCCGCTTATAGGGTTGTTGTGAACTACTTCGAGTATTACTTCTGCCATATCATGAATTGGCTATCATTTGTGGTTTAATCAGAAAAAAAAAAAAATCTTTCGACATCAGCAACAACAGTTTGGTGGTTATGGTGATCCTGCTCGGCACTCCTTTACTAGGATTCTATGACTCATGGATGAGCATAAGGTGAGTCATCTACATGTATTGTACTATACTATAATTGTTTCGTGGTTATTCTCATATATTTGAGTCATCCATGTATAACGAACCATTTTTCTCTTCTAATTATTTATGTTTATTTTAATTGTTTTACATTTTTACTTGAATTATATGTGTTCTTAGGGGGTGTCAAACGGTCGGTTCGATTTCGATTGGGTTGAATTAGTTTCAGTCTAGGAATGAGGGAGACCAAAACCAATCCGTTAAGAAATTTTCAAATTCCAGTTGACTTCAGTTTATTTTTGTTTTTCAATATCGAGTTAATACCTGTTTAGATTGGTTTGTTTTCAGACTCGTACCATAATGAAATCTTACATTCATTAATTGTACTGAAAAATATTTGACAAAAACACTTTAAATTTGTAACAAAATTATATTTTATCAATATAAGGTAAAGATAAATAATATTGAAACCAATGGATAACTAATTACTTAGAAGATAGTATTGAAATAAAAAAAATGAACCCCACTATAAAATCATTCATTTAATTATCTACCTAATTTTTTTTTTAGTGAACAAGGAAATCAATGGAAACATTATTACTATTTATAAATCAATTTCCCTATTCATGATCTCATGTTCGTTGATTTGTCACAATTCCCTTTACAACCAATAATATTCTCATTAATATTGTAAAAAATAGATAATCAATTCACTTATTTATAACCTCTTAATCACTTTGTTTTATTGGTTTTGTTCGGTTCGATTTCAGCTTAGTTATTGGTCGGTACGATTTGGTCCAATTTTCAGCCAGTCCCATCATATCATCAATCCAAAACCAATCCAATAAGGATCGGTTTGGTTTGGTCCAGATTTTTTGATAGGTTTTGGTCAGTTTTATCGGTTCAGACTAGGTTTTGACACCCCAATGTGTTCTAGTAATATAGATATTGTGTGGAATAGCTTAAGATGGAGCTCAACTAAGTTATAGACCATTAACCTAGGGTCTGAAGTCAAACTACCATATTGGGTTTGATTTTTTTTTTTTAATCTAATGTTTCCATTGTGTTTAGAATGCCTAAAATAAGTTAGATGACAAGTTCTAAAGGCTAACTAGGCCTTGTGGCCACTCAAACATCTCTGAAACGTTCTACAAAAAAATACAAGGTTTCCTCAATATCTTATCAAATCTTGATTTTAAATCTTGGCAAAATGATACCCAAAATGAAAACCTCAAATCATAGAAGTATGATGTAAATAAACTCAGTGTAAGTGAGATGAGAATACACGTTAACCATAAAAATGAGCTACTCATCGGTGAGATTCACCTACAATAAAATCAACCTAACATCGAACAATTCTTCAAATTTTTATTTATTTATTGTATTCAAATTATTTAATGCGTGAAATCCCATATTCTCAAAGGAAATAAGTATCTATTTTTAGATTTGATCTGAATCATCTGTATCTGGAGTATGCACCGAGCAAGGTTCATAATCTCAATTCTTGGATCAAGATCGAAGAATTGATCCAAGAAATGATACGTTCCAGATAAGGAGGGCCATGTACCTAGCAGATGTGTTCTCTCTATCGGACAAGATCCGGTTATAATGGTTGGAAGCTTGAGACAGTGAAGATGTATGCCCTCCCCCAAGGTCTCCTTTACAACACCTCCCTTTTGAGTGGAGCTCCTTTATGGTGCAATAGACGTGGCAGCGCATATTTGACAGCTTACACCACCTCGAGATGGGCATCCGTGTGTTGCGGTCCTCAGCCCTATTCGATTTATTATTGTCATGGAAGCCCTATCACGTCTTTTACTGGCTTATAGTGACCTTGACTTGTTTTATGGGGGTGAAAGTGGCCAGACATAACTCCTGAAATTTTCGAAATTTTCTTTGCCGACTAAAAGTTCATCTTCGGTTGAGCTAATCCTCATGATGTCGCCACTATTAGATGTGTCATGGATCTCTTTTCGGATTTATCTGGTTTGACCATCAATAAGCAAAAAAGTGGTCCTACCTTTAGTTCCAATCTCTCATTGGTAGACCGTCGTGCCCTATGCTCGACCATTGGTCTTAATGAAATGAGTTTGGACTCTACCTATCTTGGAACGAGTTTATTCCATCCCTTGTTGAAAACTACTTTAAATCATATTGTTAAGAGGGTTCACAAAAACTTACTACTTGCAAATCTAATCTTTTATCTTTTGTAAGTAGAACTGTTCTGATTCAATCAGCATTAGCTTCTATCCCTTCTTATCTTATGTCTTGGTTTGTCTTTCCCAAGGTAATTTGCAGGAAATTAGACTCAATTTTGTTGAGATTCTAGAATGGGGATACAGAGGAAACAAAAAAAGTCTTCTCATTGGGTGACACAAAATCTGCTCCCAAGAATCTTCTGGTGGATTAAGATTAAGGGCTCTGCTTCCTAAAATAAGGCTCTTTTACTCAAACTGGGATGGCGCCTTTTAACCAATGATCAATCACCATGGGTGCAAGTTCTTATAGCAGGTCTGTTTTTCACCCTGCAACCTTGAATATAAGAGGCTCCATTACTTGAAACAGCATTGTGAGTAATTTACTTACCCTTAAAATGATGGTTGTGCATAAAATAGGGGATGATACCAATGAAAGATTCTGGAGTGACCCATGGATACCCTCTCTACCTAAATCCACATTAAATAATCTTTCCAATCAAACCAGTTTTCCCTCCTCCTACCTATGGGTCAATAACTTTTCTTAGTGTAATGTTTGGAGTGCTAGTCTCCCATCCACTCTGCTTCCTTTACATTTGATTAATAAAACTCTGGCAACTCCTAGTTCTTAAAATACTGACAGTTGGTGGTGCTCTGTTTCAAAAATAAATAAATAAATAAAGATTGTAACCACCAAATTAGCCGCAAAATTTTCATGTGCCTACTACTAACTCCAATGGATGCTTAAACTGATGTGCATGCACCTCTCTGCTCTCACTGGTGATGATTCTTTTTTTAAAACTCAAATTACAACCAAAATTTAAGGTGTTTTTTCTTAGAGAATTGAGATGTTTTTTTTTTTTGGAGACTTGTTCTTGGAAGAATCCCTACCAAAGACATTGAGAGAAAGTGGAAGGAGACCTTGAGTTGTGCCTTCTGCCAATCTCAATGTAAAAATATTTCGGCAAGTGTTTATTCCTGTGAACTTATCGAAAGGGTTTGGGCTGCAGGTCCTTTAGGACTAAGAACTAAGACAGAAAAAAGTTCCAAAGCAGATGCAATGGCCCTCCTCCAAGGTCGGAAGTCGGCGAGAGAAGCGAGTGAAGACGGATGGAGCGTGTTGGTTATCTGGAGTGATTCTACAGTCTTGCAACAACTTATTTTGAATCACAGCACTAATTCATGACCATGGAGTACCATCCCACCATTATTTTTGGATGCATATAATATTTTGCATTAAAAAAATAAATATATAAATAAAAATAATAAAATAATAAAAGAGAAGAAAGAAAGAAAAAGGAAAAAGTGAACATTTCAACGTCAAGAATGCATGTCAATCAAACATATAGCCAAACGGCGTTTTCGTTCTTGGTAATAATGCATTCTACATCTGAGAATGGGAATGCATAGGAATCATAGCTTAAATAGAAGATATAAGTTGGCCTTCCTCATTTCAAGGGAGTACTATTAAACAATATCACCTTGAACAAGAACAGGATGAACCACCACTGGGTCCTAGCTAAGTACAGGGCACCAACAACCATACATAGGCTGACAACTAGCACCACCAATGATCAAGTTCTGTTCCCAGATACATCCATAATATCCCCCACTGCAGAAGTTAGCTCACTCAGAAATGAGAAATATGCCTACTATAATGATCTCACGGACAAAGGAAAAATGCTGTTGACCAAAGATATAATCTCACCGACCAGAAAACTTGAGAAAGTGCAGATAAGTAATGGAACAGGGGAGACACACCACTTAAAATTAAATTCCCCACTGTCCATGCAGTATTTCCCAAATACAGTTAGAATGAAACTTATTTCCTTCACTGGCCATATAGGATTGGAACATGAAGCATCCAGTCCCTCTATTATCTTGATTTCATAAAATCTACGGCAGCCCCAATTCCCGCTTCATATGCAAACATTGACTGCGAATTCGCAACCCAATTGTAGCACACTATCTTACAGTAGCCATGCCTCACATATGATTTTCTTGTGAATGCCTATTGTGATCCCTCTCTACATAACCATTACGGCCCATCCTGTTTCCATCTTCCATATTATCATGACGACTATTGTGATACCCCATTGACCGATCGTACCGCCGTTTTCCCTCCAATCGTTTGTCTGGTGGACTCCCAGCCCTTCTCTTGCGACCATTCAACTTGGGAGACTGATATCCCCGGTCCACGTCATCGTACAAAGAGACTTCCCCTTCTTCTACATTCTCCACATCTGGCCCCTGAGATGGCTGCTCTTCCATTCCAGAATGATTCCCATGTCCAATATCATGGTGATCCTTCCCATAGTTCTGATTCTCAGGCTCTGACCTGTTTGGAAGCTTAGACCAGCTCTGCCTCCTCTCCCGCCTGATCTTCTCATCCTCAGCAGCCAATTCAACACCATCTTCCAGCTCCCGCTCAATAAGATCATCTTCATCCATTAACTCCATTTTTCGCGCCACATCCCCACGAGACTTCCTCCTTTTCTCCAGTGCTGCCTTTACCTTGTCCTTATCGATCTTTTTAATAGCATCGTGTGGAGACTGACCCACAGAGGCTTCTCTGTGATCCAAATTCCGACCACCTGAGCTGCTGGACTTGTATGGAGCAGCACCCTCATTCTTCCATTTCCCTGCTTCTGTTGTTTCACTTCTCCTACCATTTCTTTCTTGATCTTCTTCCATGCGTCTCTCTGACTCAAACTTAGCCCTGTTTGAATCTCCCCCATGCTCCTTGTTGTAGGGCAAGGGCTCCAGTTCAGTATGCCAATGAGCTTTAATTTCCCCATCTTCCTCATGATCCAAAATGACACTTTTTGCATCTGAATTACCATACTCAACACTTCGATTTTGGGTACTTCTTTGAGGTCCTTGATCATCAGCATGTGACTGATCGGACCCTGTCCTAGATGACGATGGCACCGAAGCTCCAGGCCTTGTTGTAGATACACCTCCAGCCTGAGCACTACCATTGACAAATGCTGGTTCATCATTAGGAATTGGAGTTTTTGTTGTGGCCCGATGAGTAGACCCAATTCCAGCACTTCCTTCAACTTCACTCCCCTGGGAAAATGGCACGCGGTTCTGTTCATATAGTTCCAACATTTGATTGCTAACCTCTGCAATAAACAGATGAACACTGATTTGTGTTAAAAAAAAAATCTCATAATATTCATTTACAGTCAAACAACAAAATCCACCGATGATATAGCAATATGTACTGCATACGTAAATGTCAGTGAGGCCCCTCATTCCTAATCTTCCATCCAAGTTCTAGGATTATTTTTTTTTGGGTTGGGAGGGTTGTTTTACAAGTAGTTTCAAACCAAGATTTGATATGATCCTGATTATCATTCAATCAACACATTCTCAGGATTGTTGACTTCCTTCACTGATCATCAACAAGACTAGTATAGAAAGGACATGATCATCAAACTTGGTCAACTTTGGCCAAAAATAAATCTATGGCTGTACATTTTAAAGGGTAGCCTGTCCACCATTTGAAGCATATGCACCATCAGAAAAAAGGTCATAACTGAACTTTGGTATGGTTTATAATTTTACTGCGAAGGGGACCTTTCTATTCAGCCCCAAGAATGACACTAACCCTCCAATTGGCGTGGGGTGACGTCAAATTCTTGCCACCAGACCTTCTCGCCATCAGATGGGAGCTTCACTTTCAGGAACTTGGCAGCAAGGAAGATGGCTCCTGCCGCGATGTGGTGAGGCTTAAATTGCAGGCAGAGCGATGTCCGCAGTCTGTGCACGCCAATTCACAGTTTGTGATGCACAGAAATAAGGAAAGAGAAACCATAGAATTAAAACAATGAAGAAGAAAAATAACAGAAAACGCTGAGGTCTTTTATACCCATCATTAACAAAATTCCATGCTACTTGGGCAAGCGCATTCTGTGCAACCTTGAACTTTTTTATTGCTTCGACAAGAGGCTTATATGGGTGCTGCACATTGAGGTCAAAACCAAGCGTTGCAAGTACAACCCTCTCTCCAAGTAAAACCAGCTCTTTCTGTTGTTCATATACTTCCTGCATATCAGATGCAGAACAGGACAATCAACTAAAAGGCTTGATAATTGTAACCAGACAAAAAAAAAAAA